>NC_083327.1:70553567-70855852 GCF_963455315.2 Globicephala melas | reverse complement strand
GCCACTGTGGAGAACAGTATGGAGGTTCCTTAAGAAACTACAAATAGAACTACCATATGACACAGCAATCTCACTACTGGGCATATATACCCTGAGAAAACCATAATTCAAAAAGACTCATGTACCCAAATGTTTACTGCAGAGATGGAAACAACCTAAGTGTCCATCATCGGATGAATGGATAAAGAAGATGTGCACATATATACAATGGAATATTACTCAGCCATAAAAAGAAATCAAATTGAGCTATTTGTAATGAGGTGGATAGATCTAGAGTCTGTCATACAGAGTGAAGTAAGTCAGAAAGAGAAAGACAATTACCGTATGCTAACGCATATATATGGAATTTAAGAAAAAATAAATGTCATGAAGAACCTAGGGGTAAGACAGGAATAAAGACACAGACCTACTACAGAATGGACTTGAGGATATGGGGAGGGGGAAGGGTAAGCTGTGACAAAGCGAGAGAGAGGCATGGACATATATACACTACCAAACGTAAAGTAGATAGCTAGTGGGAAGCAGCCACATAGCACAGGGAGATCAGTTAGGTGCTTTGTGACCACCTAGAGGGGTGGGATAGGGAGGGTGGGAGGGAGGGAGACGGAAGAGATATGGGAACATATATATAGGTAGAACTTATTCAGTTTGTTATAAAGCAGAAACTAACACACCATGGTAAAGCAATTATACTCCAATTAAGATATAAAAAAAAAAAGTAATACGCTTTTTTCAAAGTGGAAAATATTAAAGTTACCTGTAAAAACGGTATTACTGCACACTTGACTCATCTTCTCTTTCAAGATGAGCTTCTGTTCTTTCAGTAGCCACATTGTGGATTAAATGTAAAGATGAACTTCTATAGATGTAGCAGCCACATTTTGGGTTGAATATTGGGGAATATAAACTAGAAATATCAGTACTAATTTGTTTTATAATGAATTAGAATAATTTTAAAACTTAAAATTCTATTTAATTTCATACAAACCTTTTCAAATTCATATGGCGAACTCCAAATAAACCTCTGAGAACTTATTTTTCGAATTGTAAATATAAAAGAATTGGGAAGACAGCACAAGAAGAGACCATACACTATGAGAGCAGTGACATGCTACAGTGTATAGTGAACAGACCAGGATTCTGATCTTGACTAAGTCATGATCATGGGATATTTCTTTGGATAGGCTCAATTTTTTTTCTTGAAAAATAAAGGGGCTTGAGCTGCTTTAAAACTGTAGGATTTAATAAGTTAGTGATTTAGAATATAATGGTTCAGAACAGATTTAAGTCTGTTAGAACACTTTAATATGAAAAAGGGATCATTGGGACTCATGTATAGGAGAACTCATGAAAACAGCACTTGGACATTATCTTCATTTATGTAGACTTCAAAAATTACTTCAGTTTTTGCTAAGAAAGAAAATTAATTGTTCCCCAAGTAACTGCTAATTCAAAAATTTGAGACATAAAAGGGGCCCTGGAGGTATTATCTTTCCTATATTAATAAATATCATATGACAAATATCTAGTATAATATCTAGAACTTAGGAGGTGTCCATTAAATAGAGCTACTGGGATGGGATGAATTGGGAGATTGGGATTGACATATATACACTACTATGTATAAAACAGATAACTAATGAGAACTGCTGTATAGCACAGGGAACTCTACTTAATGCTCTCTGATGACCTAAATGGGAAGGAAATCCAGAAAAGAGGGGATACTTATATACGTATGGCTGATTCACTTCGCTGTGCAGCAGAAGCTAGCACAGCACTGTAAAGCAACTACACCCCAATTAAGAAAAAATAGAGCTATTATTCTGTTTGTTTTGGCACAGCACTAATTAAGTCACCATACTTTTGAATCTTTATTCTTTCATCTCCAGTATTATTTCCCCCTCACAGTTTCATGTAATCATTCCTTCTATATGAAAATTAGTAATAAAATGGGGCATGGGCAGGGTTGTAGACTATAGAATCCAGCTAGAAATCTACTTTCAGACTGAAATAGACTCATAATGAAATAGAATGATCTTTAGAGAAGTTTAATCGTGTAATTTCAAGATCTACCAAACAATGCTAACATCTGGACCATATTTTATTCATATCATGAAAAATTTGTTTAATACTTTAACAAAGATACATATTTTAGGACTATTTTTATATAAACTTAGAATAAAAAGCTTTACATATTTCTGAAATTTTATAAAATATAAATAATGAACAAATAAAAAATTGATAAGCAATCTTATTTTCTAAATGATTTACAGAAATTGCTAACTAACTACAGGAAAGTTATTGATTTTGGAAATGTTGGCCATTAAGATTTTACTAACAAAAATTATTCATAAGGTATGAACAGGCAAAACAAATCACTATATGTGTATTACATGCATAGGGATGCTGCAGTTGCATTATACTATGCTATATTTTTACTGTTAAATTCACAAGACTAAAGTTATGTCTTTTTAGGCTGCTATTCTTATGCACGAACAATGAAGTCATTGTCAGTATCGTTTACCTGAGTTAGCTGTTGGTCAGGAAACAAACAATGAAGCCAGGCTTTGGGTAGATGGGTTCGGGAACCCTACTGTCCACTCTATTTACTTTCACTTGAGTCTGCTCTTTGAGGAAGGTAGACTTCCAGGCACTGCATATTATATTTGCGTGATGGGTACCATGATGGCCCCCATGACCTAGTGCCTGGACAGAATTTAACATGAGCCACCTTTTTTCCAGGTTACCATGTAGATAGAACAGGGTCAGAGCCAGATTATTTAGTTTCAAATCACACAACAGATTTGTTTTTGAATCCTTACAGCCTTCAGTAAATCTTCTTAAGAGGTAATACAGGATATTGTTGAAGAGGACAAACAGTAGAGTTGGACAAGCTCAGTATAAATCACGGCTCTGACATTTGCTAGCTGTGTAACCAATAGATACTCTACATACTCTTTAACTCTTAGTGTCCTCATCTGTGAAACAGGGAAATAACAGTAAGTAGCTAACTGAGGTTACTGAGTGGATTAAATAAGAAAAAAATATTTATAAATGGTTGCTACAGTGTGCTAGGAAAATTGTAACTGTTAAGTATATTTTTAAAAAATTGCTACTGTCTCAGCTATTTCAGCTGTACTGTCAGGCAGCAAAAAACAGTTGATTTTCCACGGTCGGGTCAGATTGTTAAAGTGAGAATGACATCCTGTACACCCCCTGGCCCCATCCTCTCTGATATGACACAAGCAGCAGTTACTTTCAAAGTGTAAGTGAAACTTAGGGACAAAACTTCAGAGCCAATACATTCTGTCAGCCTTCCACATAAGGTCGTTCTTTCACCAGTGATGATCTTGGAGGTTCGAGGCTTAATTCTTATGCCTTCCCTTATTAGGTCACAGCATAACTGCCTAAGCTAAAGCAATAAATGTCTGTAGATTGAGGAAGAACAAGGTGATAATTTTATGAGGTTCAGGATCCTTTAGAGCAAGTATGGGATTGGATGATAGGGAACGTAGTGAGGTCAGAACGCTCAAGGAGTCCTAGCACATTTGATACTATTAAGCTTTAAGTATTGATAGAAAAAGAGAGAGGTCTTTAGGAGATTTTATGAATTTTTTCCCAATGTTTCATTGACATTTTATGTGTTTTTCAGTAGCATATTTTATGCTAAGTCTTATTACGAAACTAGACACTAATGTAGGGAGATAAACTGGTTTTTTTTTAAACTGAAAAAAACTTTACAATCTAAAATGGCATAGTCTCCATCTGAATGAAGAAAAAATTGAGAAGTAAGCTTGCCTTCTATATACCTTGGGATATATGTTGGAATTAAAAAACTACCAGTTATAAAGTAAGTCAGTCACAGGGATGTAATGTATAGCACAGGGAATACAGTCACAAATACTATAACTTTTTATGGTAGGTAATGTATAAAAATACTGAATCACTATGTTGTACACCTGAACCTATTATAATATTGTTAAGTCAATTATACTTCAAAAAAAATACTGAAAGATTCCAACTGAAAACATTTAAAATTATATATAAAATAGGAGATATAAAAGTGGTTTCTGGAGATGAAAAATAATTATTTATAACTGTATAGCTAACATAAGTTTGAAAAGTTGAATAAAGTTAATGTTTCCCCAAAAATATAACTACAGAAAGTGGCATGACAAAAAAACTTGCTGGTAACATTCTTGCTTTCTTTTTTATGTTACCAAAGAACTATCCTTCCAATAATGTTCTCAGTCCTAAGAAATTCATTAAAGTCTTTCAAATAATCACACTCAGATATTCCATGTTTCATATTCTATTCATTACCCAGAAAAAAAAGGAAAGTGAGTCAAAACATTTAACAAAGCAAACATAACCCCAGGATCGAAAATCAAATAGATAAATTATTTGAAAAATTTAATTATGTACAAAGTAACTTTCATGCAAGGTAAAATTCCTAGGTAATTAAATTCTACAAGTTCTTTGATAAATTATACGTAGAAAAGTCCCTTCTAACTTTTTACATTACATGACAGCAAAAGAACCTCTAAAGTACTATTAAGATAGTATATACTAAAAAGGAAATTGGTTGAAAAAGAAGTATGCAGTAGTGCTCGTAGATAATGAAAGTGATTTAAA
Source organism: Globicephala melas (assembly GCF_963455315.2). NCBI lineage: Eukaryota > Metazoa > Chordata > Mammalia > Artiodactyla > Delphinidae > Globicephala > Globicephala melas. The sequence continues at coordinate 70,851,217 of NC_083327.1, read as the reverse complement.
TGTTACCAAATGATTCACTAAAGTACCACAAATACAAACAGATAAATAATTGATACTCCATAAATGAAGAGTCCTTTGCCCAAGAATAAACCGCGTTATTCAGAAAATGACCAGAGGTGCTAAAAGTCTGCCAATGTTAATATGACTAAACAGGGTTCAATTTACAACATGCAAACAATATGGATGCTACTTCTAAGAATTTTAGAAATTTACCACATATTAAACTTTATCAGTTGAAAAAATGTAAATCTATTCCAGCTGCCTAGAAATTCATCTAATTTAAGACAATTCAATGAATTGTGGGAGTTTCGGGGGAAATAAGTAATATGTTAACAGTGTAATAAATTTTTGGATTTACATCAAAGATTAAACGTATTCTCTTTTAGTAAAATGGTGTTTCTCAGGCTTGTAAAAATCTTCAGACAGGGCTTCCCTGGTGGCGCAGTGGTTGGGAGTCCGCCTGCCGATGCAGGGGACACGGGTTCGTGCTCCGGTCCAGGAGGATCCCACATGCCGCAGAGCGGCTACGCCCGTGAGCCATGGCCGCTGAGCCTGTGCGTCCGGGGCCTGTGCTCCGCAACGGGAGAGGCCACAGCAGTGAGAGGCCCGCGTACCACACACACACACACAAAAAAATCCTCAGACAAAATTCAAATTTTTATGACTAAAAAACCCTAGTTTGATTATGTCCCTAAAGTTTAATTATATATTTTATCCCCCGGTTTGAAACTCTGAAAATCTTGGACTGAGTAATTAATTTCAAAGTAGCACTCATTTTTACTTGGGGGGAAGGAGTGGTAGAAAATTCCCATTTAACCCAAGGGTAGTACAGATTACGGACTACAAGTCAATATTTTAAAGAACCACTTCCTTGAAATCTGGAGTCTGGATAATGTGAGGATAGAAGACAGGTAGGAAAAAATACAAGTAAAACTATAAAGAAAAAAATTTCAAAACTTTGGAGTATAAAACTGTACTACATATGGCATAAATTGAACCCTGCTTTATTTTAAAATAAAGCAAAAATAAAAATTAATAGAACAATTCTCACTGTTAAGTCAGAGGAAGAACTGCAACCCCAGTTTAACTGATTTTTAATAATTATTGCCCCAATGAGTTTAGAAGAAACACAGCCCAGGAGATGATTGTTTAGCATAGGAATAACAAATTAATATATACAAAATGCAATGCATTAGATAATTTTCTGGTATTGAGTTAGCATTGCAAATAGCAAGGATTAGAAACAAAATAGAAATGTCTATTTCCTACCTATATCACTGGCTACCATCTTGGAAAACTTTCTGCTTTTGATCTTCACTGAAAATAATATTTTGATACAAAATGTCAAAATCTATTCAAAGTAAACTACATGAATTAAATGTAATTAAAAGAAAATACTGTAAAATAAAGATACTATACCCTTTTCTATAAAATTATTCACTTTTTGTTGATCATCTGAATTGTGTGGTGATGAAGAACCTACACAAATGAAGACAATGGAAGGAACAGGCACATAGTCAGTCACAAACGCTGAGTTGTCACAGGGAAAAGTACAAACAAAGTAATCTGGTAACCCTTAAAACAAGTTCCCATACTACTGGCCAGAAGAAAATATCATGTATATAGTTAATAATAATTCTTATAATATTACAGTAAGAACAGCAATCAGTAGTGCATTATCTTTCGTCGACCAATCTCTAGTATGTATAAATATTAACCCTAATGTATAATAATTTTTCCAAAAGTTACAACCATTTGGCAAAATCTTGGTATATATTATAAGTTAGAGAACAGATAAAGAAAAATATAAGAAGTTATCTGTTTCTGAAAAAAAACATAAAAATTCTTGATATTAGTTAACCGAATAAGGTTTATCTAGTAGCACTTAGAGTCCTGTATAAGTACTATACTGGTAAAGTTTATTTTAGAGTTAGCTTTCTAGATACAAACTTTAAAATCATATATAAATTCTACTAGTACCATAGAGGTCTTTAAAATACTGAGGATGATACTTATAATTTTAGATATGTTCAAATATTTACTTAAATTTAATGAGGTAAGAAATATTTTATTTCAACTGTGGCTTTCAATACGTTTATCTAATATTTTTATAATTAAGATTTTAGTCCTTTTTCCTTAAAAAGATGTTCCTAATTTTCATTGTATTTCTTTAATTTCTAACACAAACTTTTTATTATACAGGGAATCCTAAGTAGTATTCTAGTTGACTTTATTATTAGAGTCAAACTACCTATCTTTGTAACACATTTCAAATGATATCTTACCCATTAAAATTTTCACCATCTCTCCAGCTATAAATCACCTCCCCTTCTTTGAATTCCTATAAAAGTTCACCTATTACTTCTCTTATGTTAATCACTTAACGCCTTATATTTTAAGTTTACATACACCTGACCTTTCCCACTGAACTGAACTGAGAAGCTGGGACTCTATGTGATTGATATTTGCATCTCTTTTGGACTCAGTGGAGTGCCCTTCATGTAGGAATCTCTAAGTAAACATTTGCTGAACGAATATAGCTTTTCTGCTAGAAGTGACTATCTAGAACATAACTGGAAGTAAATAAAATGGTTTTTCTATGCTGATTCCTTTTTTTATCACAGTGAAACTACTGAGCCTTCACAAATAAGGTCAAAATTTGACCTTCCCCCACAAAATCGTACTTTCTTTCTGTGGCCAGGTGGAAAACATCCTTGAAGTCTCTTCTCAGACCAAGTAAAGCCTGTCAACATTGGCAGGATCCGATTACTTCTAAAACAGTCTTATAAAAATTGCTCTTTTAAAACTATGTTATTTTTGCTAAATAGCATTTATAGATCCTCATAAATCCTATATCAAAAAATATGACATAAGTAACACTGAGCTCAGCAACATTTTCAGGAATAGAAATAGGGTACACTCCTTTTTCCCATAATATAATTCAGATTTAAAGAAGATAATGGTTATGAGAAGATGTTACATATACTTTAAAATATTATTCATCTCTGATACTACATAACCACATGGATGTACAAATATTTATTAACACTTGTTTTATTTGATATATTTCATATCAGACTAATAGCAAGATAGCATATCTGAACACGAATATAAAATTATAAAAATGCCCAGTATTTCTAACATAAAAATAGGCAACATAAGCTGTAAATTTGAATAAAAGAAGCAGATATATTTTCCCCTGAACTGAAAATGCCTACTACCAGTTGTAATAACTTCTGTGACAGCTCATGAAGAAGTTCCAAAAATGTTTTTAGCATTTCCTACTTGAATATATTTTAAAATTTAGATTAAATAAACACAGGAAAATACACACAGCTTTTGTTTTTTTCTAGGGTACACAGAAACTCCTGAGGGCACCATCTCATGGTATGTGGCCTTGGGTTTTCTTCAATTTGAAATGTATATATCCATATACACACATACATACATACATACACACACACATAAATTTTGGAAGCAGCACTAAAATATATCCCAACATTAGAGAAGTGGTCAGTGAAGCAATCTGAGTTCTTGGAAATAAAGATCAAATGAAGATGGCAGAAATAATTTTCTATGTTAATTCAGGATGGCAGAATTAATTTTCTATTTCAGAGAGATTGTTGGTTTATTTAAAGATAAATGGAAAGGGAAAACTATATTCATAACTTGGATTTTCTCAGGATGATTTTTGAATAGAGCTTTGATATCAGTTGGCTAAACTGTTCAGATCACAAATCTTGATTACGGGCTTTAAAAGCTTTTCAGAAAAGTTTCTCTTCAATTATACGTATTATTTCAAATGAACATATTGGTTTTGATAAAGGGCATATGGTTACTTTTCATTTTTATAATAGAGGTCCTCTTCTTAGTATGTATTAGGAATTCAGTTGAACTCCCAACTCACTTTTTATACATTTCTTCTCTCATAAACACAAACATTGTTTTCTAGCAACTATTTCCAGAGCTTTATTTTAGTTTCTATGGTAGTTCTTAGTACTTATGTATGACTGACATCCATCTCCCGGTATATGAAACATGTTTTAGGTACAACTGTTGTCTACCAAAGTGTGGTCTGTTTTTTGTAAAAGCAGTCTTTTCTGATATGCATGAATGAATATAACTCTTCAGATAACTCTTCGCTCTTTCAGAGCATAATCAAAGACTAAACTAAATAAACTAAGAGGTTATATCTAAAGATGAGAATTTGTGATTTATCAATGATTTCTGAGGTCACAATTTTTCCTTTGTATTTAAAATTCACCTAAAAGGATGCCTGGTGTCATACATATTTCTGCACGTTAAAACTGTATTTTCTTTTCATGTGAACCAAAGAGCACAGTATATTTGAAAATGTTGAATGATGTCTGAGTTTCTCTGGTACAAGAGAGAATCTGGAGGGTTTTTACCAGTATGCATCTTTTATATTTATCTATTGAATAATTATACTGAAGTGTACTTACATATTTACCTACAATTACCTCTCGTTGGGTTATCCCAAACTGCTAGAAATATACACCTATTGAAAGTCTGACTTAGGGTGAAAAGGAGTATTAATTTATTTGGGCTGAATCTTGTTAAAACACATTTGATAGTCATTTAATATATTGAAAGACAATATATCACATGTCCAAGTTATCAAATGTGGCCTATAGTCTTAACATATTGACAAGTGCATTCATATGGCCTTTAGGGAAGGTGAGAACATCAGAACAGTACTGTATATGGTTGGAGGAAGAACAGTAATAATTAAGAGATATTATAATTCTAAATCATATTCAGAAATAACTCTAGCCCTGTGAGATGGGAAGTACGTATTGCTCCATATTACTTGTTCAATGTTATTCTACCAACGTTCAGGCTTAATATTAGGTGCTAATGATATGAGTGATTCCTGTATTCCATGTTTTATTGGTGTAATGAGTGTACTTAAATATGAAATTTGAACATTAAGAAAACCAGAAGGTGCATATATTTTAAGAAAAGAAATGATTAACTTGAGCAATATCAGGAAAATGCAATTTTAAAAAGAAAACCTCACAAAAGTTCTATTGGTCCTAGATCTAACAGAATGGTAAACTGAAATATGAGGGAGTAAAGTAAAATGCACCTCTCAATTTTCCCCATTCTTAAAATTATTTCTGATGTAGAACTACCTACGCAAGGATCAAAATCTGTCTAAGAACAGTGTTACTTTCTGTTAAGAACAATCTTTCCAGTAGAAAGCTGATGAAAATTCCCAGCCAGAATGATTTAATAAATCTGTCAGTTAAAATTATGAAGTTAACCTTATTAAATTTTAGCAAAGTTTCAATCCACTAAAAAAAATAGTGAATTCAGGATCCTCTTAATTGTACGGGGACTCAAAAAGTAATGTTACTCTGAAATATTAATACATACATAGGTTACATAAGACTACTATACGGATAAGAAAGGACAAATGCTTTAATACAGCTATAAAATTATATCTCATATTACTTTGATCAAAATCAAATGTAACTAGTCTACAATTATTCTAACTGTCCACGGTCACCATTAGATAAGTGTTAAAAATCTTTCATAACATTTAGGTGAACATTATTCATGGATTAGAGCACTATTCTACCAGATGACTCCAGGCATGCTGACAGCAAAGACAAAAACTGTAGATGACGAAACCTTCGATCCAATGGTAAGAAGTAAAATACATTTTCCCAAAAAAGTGTAAATATTAGAAGCTAAGTAAACAGTTACACGACTCTTAACAGGTAGTAGCTGTAGATTTTTATCTAATGCATTTCTTTTCACTTAATGAGAATGCAAAGAATAGTTATGATTTTAAGAATAAATATGTGACACAGAAGTTCCCTGTAGGTGTGTTTTAAACGCTTATCTGTACAAATTTGACAAGCTGTATTTTTTGTAGAATTATTAATAAAATAAAAAGCAAATTACCAGAAGTTGGAGATTTGCAGCGATCTTCTGGAGCTACAGTCCCTTCACTAATATCGCACAGACCTGCTAAAAAACAAAACCAAAACCAAATCACACCACAAGTTTATGTAAGTGCAGTTTTACCTCCTATTTACAGTATGTATTTAATGACAGCCCATTAAAAAAAAAAAAAACCCAGCAGGTTAGCAGACTACGCTGGCATTGATACTATGCTCATTAGTTTTGAGATGAGAATATAGGAGTATTCTGATATTAAAACACCTCAAACTAACACAGCAGTCATCAGTTAAACAAATAAGAAACAATTTCCAAAAGAGATAATTTGCTATTTTTCAGGGACGTTAGATATAACACAGGATTTTGTTTAAAGTCGGCAATTTGAGGGCATATGACGTACATACTTCTTATTGGATTTCACTTGAAGGAGAATAAATACTTGGTAATAAATTTGGTGACTTTTACATCATAAGGACTCTCAACTCAAACCCCAAAGTGGTTTCCCCAAGTATATCTCAAGTACCTCCGTTAAATATCACTGAATAATAATTAAGAAAATATTGTGTGCTTCCAAGTTTGCAATATTTAAAATACAAGCATACCTTGTTTTACTGCACTTTTCACTTTGCTTGTATTGCATTTTTTTACAAATTGAAGGCTGTGGCAACCCTGCACTGAGAAAGCCTACAGCACCATTGTTTTCAACAGCATTTACTCACTTCGCGTCTCTATGTCACATCTCAGTAATTCTCATAATAATAATAAAAAAGTCTGAAATATTACATTTGTTACGGTGATCTGTGATCGGTGATCTTTGATGTTACTATTTTAATTGTTTTGGGGCACCATGAACCACACTCATGTAAGATAGCAAACTCAGTTGATAAATGTGTGTGTTCTGACTGCTCCACTGACCCGCCCTTCCCCCATTCCTCTCCCTCTCCTAAGGCCTCCCTATTCCCTAAGATATAATATTGAAAGTAGATCAGTTGATAACCCTACAGTGACCTCTAAGTGTTCAAGTAAAAGGAAGAGTCAGTCAGTCGCTCCCCTTTCTCTTTAAATCCAAAATGAGAAATAATTAAGCTTGGTGAGGAAGGCATGTCAAAAGCCCAGACAGGCTCAAAGCTAGGCCTCTTGAGCCAAATAGTTAGCCAAGTTGTGACTGCAAAGGAAAAGTTCTTGAAGGAAGTTAGACGTGCTACGCCAGTGAACACATGCATGATAAAGTGAAACAGCCTTAATGTTGATATGGAGAAAGTTTCAGTGGTTTGGATAGAAGATCAAATCAGCCACCACATTCCCTTAATCCAAAACCTAATCCAGAGGAAGGCCCTAACTCTCTTCATTTCTATGAAGACTGAGAGAGGTGGGGAAGCTGCAGAAAATTTTGAAGCTGGCAGAGGTTGGTTCATGACGTTTAAGGAAAGAAGCCCTCTCCATAACATAAAAGGGCAGAGTGAAGCAGCAAGGGCTGATGTAGAAGCTGCAGCAAGTTATCCAGAAGATCCAGTAAGATAATTAATGAGGGTGGCTATACCAGACAATAGATTTTCAATGTAACTGAAATAGCCTTCTGTTGGAAGATGCCATCTAGGACGTGCATAGCTAGAGAGGAGAAGTTAATGCCTGGCTTCAAAGCTTCAAAGGACAGGATGACTCTCTTGTTAGGGGTTATGCAGCTGGTGACTTGAAATTGAAGCCAATGCTCATTTACCATTCTGAAGAATCCTAGGAACCTTAAGAATTATGTTAAATCTACTCTGCCTATGCTCTATACATGGAACAACAAAGCCTGAATGACAATACTTCTGTTTATAACATGGCTTATGAAATCTTTTAAGCCCACTGTTGAGAGCTACTGTTCAGAAAAAAAGATTCCTTTCAAAATATTACTGCTTATTGACAATGTACCTGGTTACCCAAAAGCTCTGATGGAAATGTACTATGAGATTAATGTTGCTTTCATGGCTGCCAACACAACATCCGTTCTGCAGCTCATGGATCAAGGAGTAATTTCAACTTTCACATTTTATTATATTTCTTAAATAATATTATATATTTAAAAAATATATACTATATATATATATATACATTTTACATATATTTCTGTCATGTTGTAAGGCTATAGCTGCCATAGATAGCGATTCCTCTGATGGATCTGAGCAAAGTCAATTGAAAACCATATGGAAAGGATTCACCATTCTAGATACCATTAAGAACATTTGTGACTTCATGGGAAGAGGTTGAAATACCAACATTAACAGGAATTTGGAAGAAGCTGATTCCAACCCTCATGTTTGACTTTGAGAAGTTCAAGACTTTAGTGGAGGTAACTGCAGATGTGGTGGAAACAGCACGAGAACTAGAATTAGAAAGGGAGTCCGAAGATGGGACCGAATTGCTACAATCTCAGGATAAAACTTTAACAGACGAGGAGCTGCTTCTTATGGATGAACAAAGAAACTGGTTTCTTGAGATGAAATCTACCCCTGGTGAAGATGCTGGGAAGATTGTTGAAATGAGAACAAAGGATTTAGAATATCACCTAAAGTTAGTTGATAAAGTAGCGGCAGGGTTTGAGAGGGTTCGATTGTGAGTAAAATCGTGACAGGAAGAGCCAATCGATGCAGCACACGTCACTGTTGTCTTATTTTAAGAAGTTACCATACCCACCCCAGCCTTCGGCAGCCGCTGCCCTGACCAATCAGCAGCCTTTGACACTGAGGCAAGACCCTCCACCAGCAGAAAGGTTATGACCTGCTAAAAGCTCAGATAATGGTTTGTTAGATTTTTTAGCAATGAAGTATTTTAAAATCAAGGTCTGTACATTGTGTTTTTTTAGACATAATGCTACTGCACACTTAACAGACTACAGTATAGTGTAAACATAACTTTTATATGCACTGGAAAACCAAAAAATACATGTGACTCACTCTATTGCCACATTTGCTTTAATGTGGTGGTCTGGAACTGAACCTGCAATATCTCAGATGTATGCCTGTACTGCACATTACTTTTCTTCTAGGGCTATAACTCTTAAAAACTATACTATCACATTTTTAAAAGAGCTCTAAAGAAATACTTTCTTTTCTCAGATATATATGAATCATATAAAACTAATCTATCTTGTAGGATGGCCTCAATTCTTAGGAGAAATCCTAGCAAGGTATTTTACGCTATAGACAAAAACTATAAGACATGGCAAAATGCCAAGTAAACAATATGGAAATTAATTTGCTTGGAGATAGAAATGAAAAGAATTCTTCCAAAGTATTTAAAAATTACAAATAAACACACACCAGGAGCTTGGGATAGCTGGGCAACAGACAAGAGGCTGCATGACTAAGGCCTCAGAAGTTGTCGGGTCTGATATCGACATATGTGCACATATGACCAGTATCTGCTTTTCTATTCCTCTGGTAAAATTCATGATGTCACAACCTCTACAGTCCCTAAGAAAGCTCTTACAGTAACATTTAGAGAACACTGAGTACTGAATTGGGTTTATGAGGAGTGTTTTCTATTTTAAACTATATATTATTTGTCTTCATTGGATAGGAAGCTTTTGAATGACAACAAGTAGTTTTTTTCTTTTTTTTTCAACTTTCATCACACTAAAGATTTTGGAAAAAAAATAATAAAACTAGTCTTTACAGTTCTAAGATGACATATGTAATTACATACAAATACCATATAATTTCACTTATATGTGGAATCTAAAAAGATGGATGGTTGCCAGAGGTGGCAGGGGATGGGAGGAGAAATGGGTGAAGGGGGTCAAAAGGTAGAAACATCCAGTTATAAAATAAATAAGCTATGCAGATGTAATGAATACCATGATGACCACAGTTAATAACACTGTATTGCATATTTCAAAGTTGCTAAGAGAGTAGATCTTAAAAGTTCTTATCACAAGAAAAAAATTTTTTTAAACTACGTAAGGTGACGGTTGTTAACTAGACTTACCGTGGCAATCATTCTGCACTGTATACAAATATCAAATCATCATATTGTATACCTGAGACTAATATAACATTACATGTCAATCATACCTCAATTAAGTAAATAAATAAATAGTAGTGATTATATAGTCCAGTATTACAATGAGCCTGGTACTAAGTAAATTTTGAAATTTAAAGCCTTTGGTATTTTGTCAACTGCTATTAAACTCTATAAAAATGTAGTATGAGATATAATTCCCATTCTTAAAATAGCCTAGGAAGAAACATTTAAGAAGCTAAATTAAAGAGTGTGATAGTGATAATTTAATTTAGATATTAAATTACTGAGTGAGCTAAAAACCCCTTCTGTGCCTTCTGTCTGACTTAGGGTAAAAGCCGAAGTCCAGCTCCACGTGACTGGTTGATGTATATGATCCTATGGTATATGACTGTGGTATATATTATGTGGCTATGGTGTATCCTCTCTGACTTTATTTCCTCTCCTTCCACGTACTTCCCCATCTCCCTTACTCTCCCTACTTCAGCCACACTTACCGTTCACTGTAACCTTGAACTCACCAGTTACACTGCTTCTGAGCCACTGTACTTGCTCTTCTCTGCTTGAAATGTTCTCTCTACATACATCGTCACGGAAAACAGCTGTCTCCTTTAAATCTTTGCTCAAGATATTTTATTTAGAATGTAACACCCTTGTCACTGATATTTCAAATGCCCTTCATTTAATTATTTTTCCCTTTGGCACTATTATGCAACTTACTGTACATTAGCTATCTTTTAAAACTTCTGTCTTTTCCAGTATAATGTGAGTTCTATGAGGACAGAGATTTTTGTCTGTTTTATTACCTGTAACAGTGCATAGCACATAGTAGGTGCTCAATAAATATTTGTTGAATAACTGAATGAATATATATGAAAGGATTTCATAGCATATAATCTAATCCATTTTCTCTGTTGCTGCCAGAATCCCTTCAAGCAATATTCCTAGCAATACAGTTATCTAGGTGTTGCCCAAATGTATCCCAACCCAATTAGCTAGCTGGTAATAAACGACAATTACAAAGTTCTTGACACATTTAACTCTCACTGAAGCGAATGAGGTAGACAGCATTATCCTCATTTTACAGAAGAAGAAACTGAGGCACTGAGTGTTTCAGGTATCTTATTCAGTGACAAACACTTAATTATGTCTAGAGACAGTCAATTTCATTGTCATTGTAATAGATATTTTACTGGCCAGAAGTTCTTGAGTACATTTGGGCCCCAAATTGTTTTCTCTATAGCCTGCTTTAAAAAGAGGAAGAAATACAATATAAATGGATAACTTAAAATCTTCTGTATCTCTCACACTAGTACATTCAGCAGTTATGTCATATTATTGGCATACCTTAAGTTGTGGTAACAGAACAACCACTTGAACGCCAACAATATTCCAGTCACAAGATGAGGCACATTACATATGCCCTTTCACTTAATAACTACACTAACTTTATGAGGTGATCACCCCCATTTTGAGGACTCTGAGCCTCAGAGTAGCATCTTCTCTAATATAACACACATAAAAAGAGGGCTGAGATTTAACACAAATCTGCCTAAACTAACAACGATACCTCCAAGCATGTTCACATGAACTGCCTGAGCCAGTTTTTTGTTCTGTATACATGTAAGTATCTTTATAATCTAAACACAGGACTTAACATTTATTGCTGATAAACTTCATTTCCCTGGTTTAAGCTTATGATTTCTACCTATAATTACCTTTGGGGTTTTTATTCTGCCATCAAATGTATTAGTTATCCTTTAAACAGCAAAAATAAGCACACCTTCTCTTTCAATTGTTTAAACAGGAAGTTTAATTAACTACTTAAAATGTTCAACAAAGCATAATCATATGTTATTCAGTATTACGTATCCACTAACTGAGGCACACTACATCAAATTAGTATCAGGCCACAAACCGACCCACTAGGTACCATGCTTTAATCCAGGAGTTGGCAAATGTTTTCTGTGAAGGTCCAGATTGGGTTTTGGGGCCAATTTGTCACAACTACTCAGCTCTAACGTTGAAGCACAAAAGCAGCCATAGATAACACCTAAGCGAATTAGCATGGTGCTGCTCTAATAAAACTGTACTTCAAAAACAGGCAGTGGGCCATGGGCCAGATTTGGCCCGCAGACTGTAGTTTGCTGACTCCTGATTTAATCTTGCAACCATCAAATTGAACTAGGTATTTAGGTCACTTCTACCTGTCTGGTTCACAAAAGTATCATGGAATTCTTTATCAAACACCCAATTAACTTCAGGAAATATTATGTCAACAGGCTGCCATGAACTATCAATGTAGCTACCAGATTAAAAAGTAATGCTGATTTTGGAACAACTTACTTTTAGTGAATTCCTGCTGACTTCTATTATTATCTCTATTTTCAATATGCATGTAAGGCATCAACTACTTAGCAAATCATTCTAGAACTCTGACTGACTTGTAAATCAAATTTACTGATTTGTAAAATATTTGACCTTCATCAATTGGGGGTACCATTTACAAATTTTCTTTACAAATTCTCTTGATATCTTTTCATTATTGCTTGGTTTGCCTTATTTGCAAAATGTGGCTTAAACTTTAATTTCTCTTTATTATTTTTAATAATTTCCAGAGAGAAAAATCATTCTTAATGGAGAGTTGAGAAACAAAGTGATTTAGTTCTATACTCTATTTTTCAACTATCATTGCAAATCATCCTTAAAGTGGTATCCTAATCCTTCCTTAACTATATTTTCACTGTAACCAAACATTTTGCTGTATTTCTCATTTTGGGGAATTCAGCCTTAATTCAACACAGTACTTACTGGTCTATGCAACATTTTTATCCATCCTTGACTGTATCCCTTATTTCTTATATAGTCTCTTTCATTTCTTATAAGAAACACAAAGACAGAAATTTCAACTAGTACTACTGGGCTATTTCTCTTTTACTGTTTTATCGAAAATATTGACGACTTGACAGTAACTGCAATTGTAGAGCCCAAAACTTCATTTTTAGAGCCTCCTCTCTATAACTTTTGAAAATATCTTTCCTAAAGTCTAGATACAGCTTTGTGCATCTAATTTCCTTCTTTATTAAATTCTATATTTATCTATTTCCAAGCCTAAGTAAGCACTTTTTCTCATGTGTCTATTACTTTCACATCATTAGATATTATATTCAGAATAGAAATTTCCTTTTTGTGTCCTTCACTGAGTGAAAAAGTGGCCAACAAACCAAGATGTATATTATCACGTTTCACTCTTAACAGAATTAAGACTATCAGCATATATATATATATATATATATATATATATATACACGTAGTTGAAATACTTTATCACTACCTGTCCCTGTGACAGTTTCATAATTTTTATTATGAAAATACTGTAGATATTTTATACAGCTATAAAATATATAAACTTAAACAGTAACATTTTATCTTATAAAATAATTTGAGTGCCATCTTATTCTTTATGAAAATATATTAGCACCTATTAGTAGAAAAAAAACAAATCTCTCCATCCATATTGATCTATTACAAAAGATAGAAGGACAATTTCATGGTACTTGGGCTACACTTCAAGAACGTATTATAAAATATACACTTTAGCAAAAATATCATTTTCGTATCAATGCAATTAAAGAATTTTAGTACCAATTATTCTACATTTGATTTTATTTGAAATATAAATATTTTAGAAGGCACAAATATTCTTAAAATGTTAAAGTGTGTTTTAAAATAACGTTCTTTTAATTTTTATTTAAAACATAATCCTAAATATTGTTCAAGTGAGCATAACAACCATAAGTAAATATCTTAAACCGATGATGAAAACTCAAGTAGTTCTCTTGTGCCTAAACATGTAACTCTTCAATACAAGATGAAGCAAATAATAAAATGAATAATATTGTAAGCTTTACTACAGAATAAAGTAGCATGCAATGGAATTCAAGAAAAAAAATTTAAAATCACACGGTAGAACTGATCTCTATCCTTGGATGAATTTAGGTATTTGATTTCCAGTAATTTTATGTAAACTATGATGAGGTACCAACAAGAAAAGAAATTAATTAATTTCAGGAGTAATAAAACTTTTACTACTCCTCTATCAAGACAATGTTTAACTTTCTGACACTAAATGTTAGTTCCTTCGCTTTATAAAGAAACTGGATTGTGACACAAACATTTCAACAGCTGTTTTCATATACATATTATGAGATGAATTTAAATAGTATATTATTTTAGATATAGGATGCTTTAATAGGCTCTTCTAAAAATAACTGAGAAAAAATAATTTTACAGACAAAATACACTGTCATGACTTTACCGACATGGAATAAATAACTTACTTAAAAAAGAAGAACGGAGTTTTTTCACAGATTCAGAATATAAGCTAGAAACGCCGCACATGCAAGAAGTCACAATCAGCATACCTTAGTGAAGCAATGAAAAGCAGAAGGAAAAAAAAAGGAGACAAAGATACTAGAATGGTATGGTTGGGACAACGATTTCTGCTGAAGATAACACATGACAAAATGATCACACAAACAAAAACAGAAAAAAATATTCAACTATCACCAAAATGATAGTAAGGTCTACATCCCATCACCTTTTTCTTTTCTTCTCTCATGAATTATGAGAAGTATTTAGTATCAGCTAATAATGTCCTGAAAGCAAATGAGAACTGAATCTCAGAAAGAATTTTAATTCAGAGAGATTGAGTTAGGAAGTATAGATCAGAGCTTCCCGATGGCATTCTGCAAATGGGTTAGGTTAAGTCTGCCCCAGATGCAGTTCCCCTCAATCCCTGGTCCAGCTGGGCAGGTCCTGGGGAGTCTGGAGCCCAGAGGCCAGTTACTGCTAGAGGTCTCATTAATATATCCCTATATGCCAGAGATCCAATGCCATTTTCTGTGTGTGCCATGAGGTTTGGAAAAAAAAAAAGGTGAGGAGTACTATTATAAACAGCTAACTATACATGTGTTCCATGAGGAATTAGTATTAAAACATTTAAAATAAGACTAATTACCTAGCAAACACAAAAGAATGCTACGGAGAGAATTCTTAATGGATCTGGGCTTGCACTGAATCACAGCTATCAGAGAACGCTGTATTTCATAGAGTTCAAATTCACTTTTGCATCTACATTTTTTTTTCACATGGGAAATGATTCCTTTGAATTAAATAGTCAAAACAATAAACTGTTCGTCTCGCAATAAAAGGGACAGAACTGTGAAATTAACTTTTGTTCTGTAATAATGGGATGAATTTTCCTGTCATTATAATTTAGCTAAAGAAGTCTGAAACTGTGGTTCTTTCCCAATGTTAAATAAAATCCTAGAATATTAAAAACAAAAGCATAAGCTAATAACAACACAAAACAAAAAGGCAGGCTGATACATTTTATACAAACAGATGAAATCAGACAAGCTATCTACCCAATGGAAATACTTATATTCACAGAAGTAACTCAGCATTTATGGAAATCCTAAAGCTCAGGACTTTTTTCTTCTTACCTCCTGAAGGCTGTCGAGATTTACGAGGAGATCGGGGTTCTCTCCGATAAGGATCACTGGAGCCGCATAATTCAATAGTGCCCAGGTTGAGGAGTACTGCTTTCTGGAGGTAGTCGACCATTGCAATGCCACTACAATTGCCAAAAACTACCCTAGGAATAGGGAAAGAGCAAATATTTTAGCACAGATAAACAGCTACAAGAAAACATATTGCAGTCTACAGGGCTAAAAAATCATGATGGGTCTTTAAGAAAATTCCTTTTGAAACAAAACACTATTACAGCCATGCAAATACAGGTTACATACGCCTTCTGATGGAACTGTGCAGATTTTCTGTAGATATTAATGATTACAAATTAATATAGAATAAATTTGGCATAGGAGTTGGAACTCAACCAGGGACATAAATCTCCACACTAGGCAATATGACGTCTAGTTTTCGGACTTAGGGGTATTTTGAATGCCTCAGGGGAAGACATTCCCTTGCACTAGGGAAGTAGGGGATTATACCTTTGGAAAAGTTTTGGTAATCCCTATAGTCAAGAATAACAAGTAGAAAGCATAAATCTTGGGGGCCTCCCTTTGGACTATTCCAAATACCTTCTCAATTATGAGTCGGGAAGTACAAACCAACTATGAACAAAGCAACTATGAATAAAGGAATTTTATTCTTTTAAGATCCCTTAAGCCAGGAATCGAAAGCTAAAATATATAGAGGGGCTATATAAGTAAGTAAACGGGCCAACTAAGGACCGTAGTGAACTGGAGAGTGGACAGCCCACCTAAAGAGGGGAAGCTTCAACCCAGTTCCTCCTGACTACTGCCGAACAGAAATGGAGACATGGGCCAGATAATCAAAGTTTTCAATTAAAGCTCTAAATATGGATTTTCACATTAAATAGTCTTGGCAACTAGTTCAAATTTAAAAAATACACAAAAAAGGCTAAACAAAATACATCTGTGAGCCCAATGGGGACTGTGATCAACTGATTTGCAATTTCCTTTGAAACATCCTATTGGTTCCTTTTCTTATTCCCTGTTTCTCTTATGGCTGTGGGCAGTAAAATATTAAAAAGGGGAACGTTTGTGTTCTTACATGGTGGGGCCCAAATAAAAGACATTAGAGAATACTATCTCAGACTACAGCCAGTCTTAGCTGGGTGCACAACTGCAAGAGATAGAGTAGGTGGTAGTAGCTATAAGGAGGAAGAAGAAAGATGAATGAGTCCCTAGGGCTAGAATCAAGGGAAGGAGACAGTGACCTACACATAATAAATAGCTCTAGACTGAACAGTTAGCATGTGGTTTCTCTTATAGCACAATGTTGATTTTTACTATTTACAACAGCCAGGACATGGGAGCAACCTAAGTGTCCATTGACAGATGAATGGATAAAGAAGATGTGTCACATATATACAATGGAATATTACTCTGCCATAAAAAGAAACGAAATTGAGTTATTTGGTGTGAGGTGGATGGACCTAGAGACTGTCATACAGAGTGAAGTAAGTCAACAAGAGAAAAACAAATACTGTATGCTAACACGTATATATGGAATCTAAAAAAAAAAAGAAAAAGAATGGTTCTGAAGAACCTAGGGGCAGGACAGGAATAAAGACGCAGACGTAGAGAATGGACTTGAGGACACGGGGAGGGGGAAGGGTAAGCTGGGACGAAGTGAGAGGGTGACATAGATATATATACACTACCAAATGTAAAAGAGATAGCTAGTGGGAAGCAGCCGCATAGCACAGGGAGATCAGCTCGGTGCTTTGTGACCACCTAGAGGGGTGGGATAGGGAGGGTGGGAGGGGGATGTGAGAGGGAAGAGAAATGGGGATATATGTATATGTTTAGCTGATTCACTTTGTTATACAGCAGAAATTACACACCATTGTAAAGCAGTTATACTCCAATAAAGATGTTAAAAAAAAAAAAAGACCCAACACAGCCAAAAATAAATAAATAAATAAATTTATTTATTAAAAAATAAATCAATCTATCCTATTATAATGGAAAGTATGTACTACTAACACTATATACTTGAAGGCATGAATTGATAAATAAAAATACACCTGTAGTATAGATGAATACTTTACTTAACTATTACTATGCCTTTACAATTTACACAAGTTAACTATGGAAGGAGAAAGAACAAATTATACAGCTATGCTTCAACATTTATAGAATCAATTTAGAACATAGTCTTCTGGGTTGATGTTGTTAGACCTTCATTATACCAAACATTAACAAGGAAATTATTTCTCAGAGTACTTCCAGGAGAGGATAGATTCACTGGTCCATAAGATATTTAACTTTAAATCAGGAAGCAGTATAAGCATATCCAGAGTAAATTATTCAAAACAGAACTATGTTCCAAATAAACACTGAGTTTGGTCTGAAATTAAAGTTATACAACATCTTTTTAAGTGATACTATAATAAAGATCATTCCGTTTTTAAAAATATAAAAATGCATGGAATACGATGAAGAGACAGAGAAACACAGAAATTATACTCACAATCCATAGGAAGAATTAACTGCCAGACTGGTTATTTGTTGCGGTGGTTCTCCACTCACCCATACCAACTGAATAACTAATTCTGTCTGATAACCTGGAGACTGCTTAAGTGGAGAATTCTTAACTCTGTAAGAAAGGAAAGCATGTTACCTGTTAACCCATCTTCAATTATCTTATTAGCCTATGTAATTATAAAGTCACGCATACATAACTATATAAAAAATAACTTTATATATAAAATTGTAAAATATAAAAAAAAGTCACAATCAGAATCCTGTCCTCTATAATCATTTAGTCTAGTTGGAGATGAAACACCTAGATAAATCACAAAAATAAGAAATTATATGTAAGTTCCACATATAAACTGGGGAGGGAGGGGAGAAGGGAAGGGGGAGAAGGGGAGGAGTGGGTAGAGAGGGATGAAAGAAGAATAGGGAAGGATGGGGAGAAGAATGAAGAGAAGCAACGACTTACGTATTAAGAGGAAAAAAATCAAGTTAGAGAAAAAAATCCAAGTTAGAAAAGTAGGCTTAAAACTTGAAAAAGGTATGGTATAACTAAATGAAAACTGGCCCAAAACATAAGGAGTTAAGGAAAAAGTATAAAAAATGTGCGCCATTTATTTTTGTTTGTATAACCACTTTTACTATTAAAAAAAAATCTTTTTTGACTTTGAGTTCGTAGTAGTTTTGATTGTAGACTCTTCCCGTAATAACTGCTGCATAGTGTTAAAAAAATTGCTGTTGCAAAAAATATGCCAACAAGATAAAGAAGTAGGAAAACCCATAGTCAAAAATTAACAAGTGTCTAAGTTTGGTCACAGTGGAAGGTGTGTGTAGTAACAGTAAAAAAAAGTCACTATAGCGAGACAGGCCAGGGCCAGACTTTCCAGGGTCTTTGAGGTCCAGCTGCAAAGGTTTGATGTTGGTAGAAAGAACTCAGGGCTCTCAAAAAGGCTTGAGTTTGAGTCTTGGTTCTGCCACTTACTAGTCATCTTCCTGTCTAGAAGTGGGAATAATATTACCTAATCACAGTATGACAGCACTGTGAGTGCCTATGAAAGAGTTTTGCCAATGGTCAGATTATACAAAAGTAATATATTTTCATTATTAAAGTATTAAAAGCCAGTGAAGATTTATAAGAAATATTTTGGAAAGATTAACCGTAGAGGCATGCAAGACGAAGTACAATGAGACCCATGCGGAAGTTCCTGTGATCCTTGTGATGCGAAATAATAAGGTAGATTTCAAACACATGAAGTAAGTTCTCAAAAGGGCTCGTAAATTCCATTAAGGTAGACACCTTGCAGTTACTTTTAATATTCCAGCAGAGGCAGTACTCAATATTTACTGAATGAATGAATGAGCTGGAGGCTGATTAGAGATAGAGGAGGGGAGAAAAAGAAGACAGTGATTTTAAGTTCCAAAAAAGAAAAAAAGAAAGATAAAAGATGTCAAGATGAAGAGGCAGTTTTAGAGTAAGATGTGGTTAACTTTGAGGTAGGATCTTCAAGTGAACTATTCAGCAAACAGTTATACTCACTTGTACTGAGTGAGTTCATACAAAACTTATACTGGTTAAATTTGTTATAAGCATGTTAGAGGGAGTGAAGGGGGGGTGGTTTATAAATGTGAGACTTTCTAAGAAATAAAGTTACTTAGATATAATACCTTGTCATATTTGCAAACTTCAAGTGATTTTGGAAGATAAAATTTTTTTAAAATGTGAGCAATTTATTTGTGACTACTTTTACTATTAAAAAAAATCTACTTTTACTTTAAAGTGAGAACGTTTTTGATTGCAAAGCCTCTCTCCAGTAATTGTTCTTGCAAAACACATATAAAGCCTGGTTACTCCAACAATTCTTGGGGCTTCTGCTCCGGAGTGAGTGTATAAAGGAAGGACAGCAGGAAGTCTATTCGATGTTCAATCTCCTGACACTAAACTCAGAGAACCCTTTGGATCATTTACTTGGTGCTTCTAGTGAAGAACACCATGACACCAGACTTTTTGCTGTCCTACTTGCTAGACTCACTCTAGGTAAGAAAACAGGATGTTGTCCAAATTTCAGAGTAAACGTGAATCACCGAGGGTATCCCTAAAACAAACTGAGTTGCGGTCACATCTGCCTGTGCAAAGTCTTCCAGTTAATACACTCAGAACAGTACACTGGCTGATGCAGAAGTTTTGATTTCCCTCAGGGAAACACCCACGCTTGGCTACAGCCATCCCTCTTGAAAGACAAAAATAAAGACTGAGTAGCATTTCACCTCCACCAGAGACAGCCTCTGTTGATATAAGCACAGCCTGTAGAGTCTGAGTGTGCTATTTTCTCCCTGTATGAATTAGACAAGGTTCAAGGAAGTGTCTACCCTCCCTCTGGCATACTTAATGTGCACATTAGATTAGATTCTCAAGAGCAGAAACAGGCATTCAGGGATAATTTTAGAAGTGCATATACGGGCACATTTAAGATGTAAGTGATGAAGACACACAGAAGTCATGGAATTCTTATTTTACTTAGTTTGAAGGAACAAAAAAGTTCTAAAGCAAAAATAAGTCAAACTTGCTGAAAAATCCCCAATTGGTATAAAATTAGAAACCGAATCAAGAAATGATGAAATATGTTAGATTTTAAAAATACAAAATGGGGGTTGGGTGGGCGTTACGTTTAATGTCTACAATGGTTATATGCAAGTTACCATTTAATATTTTTAATATATACAAATTAATTTGTTTACTTTTTAAAGATAAAGGTTGAACTTTCATAAAAAGCTCTGTAATTTGTACAAATGTATTTTAAATGTCAAAATAATGTCTGGAGGCTTTGTAGTTTCAAAATAATTTGTAGGTTTGGACTAACACCCTGCAAAAGCACAACTAAAATACTTAAATAAAACCAAAAGTTTATTGGTAAAAGAAGTAAATTGAATAGCTGCTTTTAAAATGTTTCTTCAGAAAAACAATTACTGTACAGGGAGGGATGGAGTGGGAGGCTGGGGTTAGCAGATGTAAGCTCTTCTATATAGAGTGGATAAACAACAGGGTCCTACTGTATAGTACAGGGAACTATATTCAATATCCTGTGATAAACCATAATGGAAAAACATATTAAAAAAAGAATATATATATATATATGTATGTATAACTGAATCATTTTGCCATACAGCAGAAATTAATACAACATTGTAAATCAACTAGAGTTCAATAGGAAAAAAAAAAACAACTCCCCAACCCAATTATGTACAAAAACATTTTGTATAAAAACAAACAAAAAAACCTAAGTATTGGTTATTTTCACATCAATTTAGCTATATTTATGACTTTTAAAAATTGGCTTTTGAGATTGTGGACTAAAACAATATGAAGTTAATAAATAACTGCATTAACCTGAAAACTATTAAAATGGTTAAAAAAAAGAAATATAACTCAAATTGCCTATGATTTTAAAAAGTCACTAGTGAATGTGTGGATTTTAGACAAAAATCTCAAACTTGTTACCAGAAATACGTTACCAAAATAAACCTCAAAGACAAACTGTACTTTATATGCTTATAAAAATTAAATTGACAAAAAGCAGGAGAAATACACATTAAAATCAGAAGAAATGACATTAACAAAAATTTTACAAATTTAAGTTTAAAGTAAAGTAGTACAGAATAAGTAACAAAAGGGAAAGATGTAGAATTCTTTTATTACCAAGTCTCATTCTATCTAAACATATGCCAGACTGTAGCAGAAAGGAGGTGTGTGTATATATACCTGAGAGAGAAAGGAAGGGGGAGGGGGAGGGGGAGGGGGGGAGAGAGGGAGGAGAAACTTGAGACCTTTCTGAGAATGTACTGATAGGTGCTTAACCTCAATGCTTATATTCGTTAGGTCAGATCAGTCTCTCATCCTTGGCGTTACTGACATTCTGAACCAGGTCATTCTTTGTCATGGGGCACTGTCTTGCGCACCGTAGGATGTTTTGCATCATCTCTGGCCTCTACACACTAGATGCCAGTAGCACCCTTTCTTCCCGTTGTGACAAATAATATCTGCAGACATTGCCAAGCACACTCTGAGGAGCAAAGTCATCCCCGTTTGAGAACCACTGGCACAGAACACACAACCTCAAATTCATGTAAACATATAAAGCAGATTTAAAAAAAAACAAACTCTACTTTTCTATAGATTTATATCACAAGTGATTGTCACATAAACCAATCTGCCTCATCTCTGGGGTGAATGCAGTTTTGATTACACGGATATTCTCCACAGGAACTGCTGAACTATTCACCAATAAAAGATTCTAGCAGATCTAAAACCAAAACAGCATAAATCCCGGTTCTGTTAACAAATGCAAACTGTCTTTCTCGCCGCCGGCCCCAGCTTGAACCTACTACAGCCTGGTTTCTGTCTCCCACTCTTGCACTGAATCTCTGACGTTTTCCACGATCAGTTTTCAGTCACTGCCCTAACTGACTTCTCTGTAAATGTAATACTTTTAATGTCTTCATGAACTCCTTCAATGATTTTAACTCTTTCCTCTTTTCTTTCTGTGCCATATTTAAGGCACATATGCTTAACAAAATTTAACCACTCAATAATATAAATTGGACAGAAAAAAAGGAAAACTAAACCTTGTCCAATTTATTCCTGTAAAAAAGCAAAATGTATTCAAATCTGGATTTCCACAATAAAGGCATGTAAATAACGATACTGTGATGCTAGAGAAGATTCAGAAAAAGACAAGAAAATGATTACCCAACAACTGAATCTCTAAAGACTGAAAAAACAGAATTTTCAGAGTGGAAGGAAGCAGCCTAAATATACATTTGATCCACATATAAATCCAGACTAAAAAACAATGACGGATTTAGAAGACGAAGCTCTATATAGAGGAAAGATCCATGCTCATCTACCAGTATGTTTAGAGATCAAATCTTAGTACTTTAAGGATAAAATCATGGAATGCAATCATATTTCTCTTGGTGCCACAGAAAAGAAGAGTTGAATTAACCACGGCGAAACACAAAAAGAGATGTGGTTATGTCATTGTACTCCATCACAGGAAGATGTTACTTCACTTTACGAATGTTTACAATTTATCTAAATTAAAAGATAACTTCCAAAACACCTGTATTTTTAGATAACTTACTTCAAACAAGGGACGTTATCACGAAGCCCATCAGATGAACTGCTACTGGTAGAAGGATGAGACTGAGGAGGAACGGGCTGAGGATTGGCACTCCCAACTGGTGTTGGCAAAGGTGGTGCCTGTTCACCCTCTGGAGATTCCACATCACTTATCTCATATAACAATCGAACTTCAAGCATCTGTTGTAAAAGTAAAAAGTTTACCCTCTCCTAATAATTACTGTTCATTTTATTACAGTTTATACATACACACACGTACACTACAGTGGAAAGAACACTTTTAAAGGAAAAATTTAGTGAGATTTCTAAAGGTAAGGATTTAGCAAAGGAAAAAAGGTTCCTGACTCAGCTTTTTAAAAATGATCATGTGTATGTGTGCAAGTACATGCACACATGCATTATGATTTTAGAATTTACGGCACTCCTGTTAATACTAAATTAGAGTATGCTCATACTTATATTATCTTTCCTTAAATGAAACAGAATATATTTAAAGATTTAAATGTTCAGTAAGAAGATATACAAAGAAATATGACTTTCTGTCACAGAGGACAGATGGCAATGTAAATACTGAGGTGTTTTAAAAGTGACTGCAAAGAACCTCCTAAATAATTCTAAAACTTTAAGATGTCAGACATCTGACATTGAAACTAATTAAGAGACTACTACCGGAATGACTTCTGTAATCACTTCTTGTTTGCTGAATCTATAAATAATGACATGAGCTGAAACTCCAGCTATGCACAACATTCGACTTTCTGGACACCAGGAGATGATCTGAATGGCATATGGATCTTCATCTACAATGTCTGTGTTTGGCTTGTCATCTTTATTTCTTGACTTTTCAAACACTTTAGATGTCTTTAATTTATATAATACTTGTAGATTTACTAAAAAAAAAAGATAAAATATGGTATCTTAATATAAAAGGAACAAATATCAGGTAATATTTAATCAGTCATATCACGTAAGGAAGATAAACTATATTTTTTGAACCACAGTTTTATTCCTAGGTCCACATTTCTCTACTATTCTTTTACATAATGCATTCACTGTACTCACTGACCAAAAAAGATGTACTCATTGTATTCATTAAAAAGAAAAAAAAAACACCATTATGATGAATTTAAATTATCTGAAAAAAAAAAGAGTAACAAAAAGATTTTGTAAAAAACAATTGCATGAATATAATAAAAACAATAAGGCACATATTTTGCTTTGCAGATTTATTTTCTACATATTTTCTCTCTGAAAGGTACCAATATTATCTAACACTTCTACATGGTAAAACATAATATACCCTCAGTTAACTGCATTCTAATTGCAAACATTATTCATTCAAAGCATTCTTTCCTTTTTTGCTAATGTAGCGACCATATATATTTTGCAAAGATAAGTTTAGAATCAGGCATTAAAATTATTCAGCAGATTTCTGTTGATTTGAAACATATGCCCACTTTTCCTATCTCTGAGTTAGGAAGAGAAGGTTTGAAGAAAGGACTTGGGTATTTCTGCTGAAAATTATTCTTGACTTACTAATTAACATCCTTAAAATGTCTTTATTATAAATTCTAAACTCATATACTTGATAAGTCAGGTATTAAATTTATAGTCTCTAAATTTCAAATTAAATGTTGGTTATGCAATCATTACAAAACAGGCTATATAAAAGCAATGATTGTAGAGCATGTAACAAACACGATTCAGAATACTTACTCGCAGAAGCATCCCAGAACTTAACTGACCCGTCAGCGTGCCTGTGAAAAGCAAATGAGTTAAGAATGTGTTGAAGAAAAAAAAATTACATTATTCCTCTCTTTGAAGTTAAATATATTGTTACTTAAAAAGACAGTCACCAAAATGAGGAAAAAGGTAAAATTTAGGGTAAACTGGCAGGTTCTATACAATAACTTATTTCTTATTATGTTACTGCAAGCACTACCTGCCCAATTAATTTTCATGTAGTCTTAATCATATTTAGTTATTATTGATTCATTAGGTGAAAATGGACTTTTACTTACCCTGTAATAATTATTTCTGAGTAGCTTTGAGCACCCAAGCCCCAATTGCCTCCATTAATGGGCCATTCCTATAAGAAAAGATTATTGTATAAAGCAATTTCCAAGGATACTATATATCTTCATAATACATCTATGACAAGAGCACACAACATATTTCATATTCAAAAAGGATTTTAATTTCTCTAGAAAAGGTATCATTATCAACCACTCCAAGGTGATAAATATAAAATACTGAAATGTAACAGTAATTATTAAAACTCATGTTCAGTACCTTTTTGCTGTAACCTTGACGTTTCTGTCTAGCTCCAACAGAATAAAGTGCAGGAATAAGGTCCACAGGACAATCAGCAAAATATTCGCAACATGTAACAGGGGATTCATGTATACTCAAAGGGTAGGGATTTTCAAATATAGGATACCTTTAACAACAGGAAAAGAAAAATATAATAAATAACTTAAAACTTAAATAACTTAAAAAATAACTTAATGAATTATTATCTATGATTAATACAACAATGAAAACTTAAAAAAATATTTAAACTTATTTAATAATAATAAGTTATCCTTTGTTCCACATGGTCTTGTTATTTTCAAGAAGAAAAAAAAATTCATTATTACAGGTAGCATACACTAAGTTGATGTGAATTTAGGAATGCCTTAAAGTAAGGTAAATAATACTGTTCACTTACACTTTAGGGTTTCCCTATCTCAGTACTATTCCCATTTTGGATCAGATAATTTATTATGGGGACTGTCCCGTGCATTGTGGATGTTTTGCAGGATCCCTGTCCTCTACCACTAGATGCCAGTAGCACCCCTCCCCACAACAGAAGATGTCTACACAGACATTGCCAAATATCTCTTGGGGGGCAAAATTGCCCCCAGTTGAGAAACACTGAAATATTGAATGGGTAAACTCGTTTAAAACCATATTTAATGATTATCTCTCAAGAAATACAAATAAGTAATACAATGTTCTTCCATTCAAAAAATTTATAAGTAAACATACTATCATCTACGAACAAGAAGAATATGGGAAATACCACAAAAAGTTGCAAAGGCGCTATGGTGAGAATTTATAGATCAGAAATGATATATGTGGTTAAGAGAGAATAAGAAAAGCTTGAAGAGGCTGCCTTTGAAAGTTATGTGGATTTTTGATGGCAGTGAAGCAAGTGGAATGCTTCAGCTGTTGGGAGTTACATAAGAAAAGACATGGAAGTGCGGTGTTTGTTTAATACACCATTCAGTTTTTCTAGCGAACAGGCACCAGGTTGGAAATGTACCCTTAATTCCTTCAGCGTAGAGTAGCAGGCTGAGAAACTGTTTTTACACAAAAAACCAATAGAGAACTATAGTGGTTTAAAGAAAAGAGTAACAAGATTGGGGTTGCATGTAAAATTACCTGACAATGTTCATGACACACGGCAACAGAAAGTGAATATGGGTGGAGAGACTACAAGAGTTATTCTGGAGGAAAGCTGTGATGGGGATGAATTTTGGACATACCTGATTTTGTGTGCCCCCAGAGTATCCAAGTATTAAGTTGAATCATATGAAATTTCAGAAATTCAACAAATCTTGACTTAAACAAGAAATTTCTATGAGTAACATAACAGAGGAATTTGGCAGGTAATGAGAAATGTTTATCTGCAGTTCTAAACAGAGGTCCAGGTTATGGATATAAATGTAGCATTTTCAAAGAAATGAAACAGCCAATCCTATGCTAAAAAGACTCTTTTTTTCACCACACACTAAAGTAATTGCTCACCAAATTTTATTTCTTACCCATTTTGTGCAAGGTCTATAAGTACTAAATCCTTTTCTAGTAGAACAACCACAGCATATGGTTCTTGAAAATCTGGAATAGGAAAACAATGCATTAACAATAGTTTTAAATATGCAAGAGGACAGCAAATGAGATAACAAACATTTCTTGCTTAGTTTTTATTTTATTTTGTTCCATTCTCTCAAGTATTTAACATTCTGATATTATACTTCATACAATGCAAGGCCAGTATGTTTTAAATGAGATAAATCTATATAACACCCCATAAAAAATTATTTATTCTGTAAAGATGAATTAGACAAGAAGCTCACAGTACCTTCCATGGTATTGCAAAGTCCAAGGCAGGACATGAACAACAAACCCCAAATTTAAATCTTAATACCCATAAGAACAACTCATACTGGATCTCACAGGAACCCACTAGAGTACTACTATAATATTATAATCTCTTTCTTGGGTATTTTCTATGTGCATGTTAATTATAAAATGCATTACATATTTATATCTCAATTAGCTTCAAATAAAGTAAAAAAAGATCCAGATAAATTCCTCTTGAAATAATAACATGCCAGTTGTAATGGTTAATTTCATGTGTTAACTTGTCTTTACTGTGGTGCCCAGCTGTCTGGCCAAACACCAGTCTAGATGTTGCTGTGAAGGTATTTTTTAGATGTGACTAACATTTAAATTAGTAGATTCTGAGTAAAGCAGATTATCCTAGATAATGTGGGTGGGTCTCATCCAATCAGTTGAAGGCCTGAAGAGCAAAGACAGGAGGTGTTCGGAAAAATGCAATTTGCCTCAAGATGGCAACTCAGAAACGTGCTTGAGTTTCCAGCCTTCAGAATTCAGACTCAAGACTGCAAATCAAACTCTTTCCTGAATTTTCAGTCTGCAGTAAGTTTTCACAATTCCTTTAAAATAAATTCATATTCTTGCTCTCTTTTTCTCTCTAAAATCTCCTATTGGTTCTGTTTTTTTTTTTTGAGAACTGTAACTAATACATTAGTAATTTAGAGGATTTTTAAATGTTTCTTAATGTGGACAGTTTTGTTTATTCTTCAAAGGCACTTACTACTAATATGTAATATTAAACAGATACAGTTTAAAAACAAAATTTACTTCTCAAATAAAATTTACAAAGTTATGAAGGCAGCATCTCTCCCATGGAAGAACTGGCACAACAGGATAAGGAAACTACTTAGATGACAAATAGGTCTTTGTTCTGAATAACATATCTATAGCGAATGAACTTTAAAGACACAAAGCTTACCATTTGGGTATGGGGTTTCACACAGCGTCAGGAAATCAACAATTGAATAGTCCATTTCTAGCACTGCAGTACTTTTCCCATGCATAACTGTTAAGCAAGGTCTTCTTCCTACAGTATCGTATGACAAACCTCCTGATAAAATAATAAAAGGTTCCCTAGAAATAAAATACATAGTCAGGATTACAAATAGCATAGTGGAGTCTATTTTCTTGCTGTATCACAAATTGTTTTTTAGTGAAATAATAAAATCTTAAATTTTAACATTTTTACGCATCATTTAATGGAATACTCACATGTAGCTTTTTAAATTGCGTTAGGTAAGACCCAGGTGAGTTCCTGAAAATTAACCTACAGTAAGAATGAACACTGACCACATTTGACTCTCATATCTCCCCTTTGGTCCCTAATTTTTTTCCCTTTACCCTTTTCATACAATTTTCAAAATATTCTCTGTGGGTTTCTCCTGATAAGTCTCTTAAAGGTACTGTCATTATTTCCAATCCTAATAACCAGACCTTCTCAAGAGAAATTCTAAGAGAGAATGCTAATACCCTAAGGCATCCATTGTATGTAATGAATTAACTTCTCATTGATGCATCAACAATGTACTAGCTACAAATCACCCTTGAGAAAAATGGTCACTCAAACCATTTTCTGTAGGGCTTAATTGTCTCCTAGAACCTTGGCTGGTATGCTCTGAAACTACAACTTCCATGCACATCTATCAGCTGCCTTTTTGCCACTTCTAATTAGCCCTATAACTCTTGTCTCCCTATTAGTCATTATTAAATTTAATGATTTATCTAGATCTACTTTTAAATATATTTAAATATGCAAAAAAGAAAAAACCCTAAATATCCTTTCCTATGTTTTGGTCTATGTGTATTTCTTTTATCTTTCACCTGCCTGTTCATGTTTTTTGTCCATGTTTTATTGGATTAGTAACTCTTTTCTAATTGGTTTGTAAGAGTTCTTTGCATTCTAAGGAAATTAGCTCTTGATCTGCCACATGTACCTTCCCATTGGTTGGTGGGGAAGTTGTTTATGGTGCATTATATAGATGACTTAAAATGTTCCATGCATGAGTTTCTTAAATCTCTTCATTTACAGTTTTTTTAGGTAGTTTCATAATGCTTACTCTAAGTCCAGTGTAGCTATCTCCCTCCTCTCACACTTAGTACAAGCAGTATGTAATAATATGTAACGGTTAAAAGTGCTAGTTCTGGAACTAAACTGTCTGTTTAAATCTCAGCTCTGGCTTTACTTTCTGTATGACCTTGGATAAGGTGCTTAATCTCTATGCCTAGCTTCTGCATCTATAACATGGAGACAGAGTGATATCTATTTTCAGACAATTATTGAATTAATATTTGCAAAACACTGGGGCCAGTGCCTGGCACACAGACCACCCTTAGTAAGAATTACCTAGTATTATCGTCATTATCATCAAATAATCATTATCACCCATTGAGCTAATTTATTTTGCTTATTGTTTTCCTCATGAAAATGTAACCTCCATGAGGGCAAGGGTTTTTGTCCACCTTGTTCACTGCTGTATCCAAAACAGTGCCTCGTTGGTAAATGAATGAATGAACAGAACTGTATGTTACGTTAACCACTGTCTAGCTTACTAACGTTTAGATTTTTCAGCGCTAAACTGTTTTGGGTAATCTTAGTTTTTCAGCTAAGTGACAGTAACCAGAGCTTAAAACTTTGTCCTGAATAGAACTGTATACCCATATATTCATTGCTCTAATCTCTTGGCTTACTGTGATTATTGACTGTGGTCAGGAAAGTATATTTAATTTTCTTCTACTTTTCATCACATATAATGAATAAACAGAATATATCTCTTCTCATCTGTATTTTGAAATATAACATACAACTGAATATAAAATACTAAGAAGAAGGGTGAAGAGTCTAACAACTTACACTCTTATAGAGTGAGAGGCCTGGGCCAGGTATTTTATATGTAGTATTTCAAGAATAGTCTTGACAAGTTTGTTTTTACATATAGCCAACTTAAAAAAAAAAAAACACAAGTATTATTAATGTAAGAACCATGAACAGGAAGATGCTGAGTTACACTACAGAATAAAACTTCCATGGAGATACCAAGTAGGTATTGCCAGGTAAGTGATCAGCTTATTGGACAAACTGTTAACGTATTAAATAACACCATGGCATTTAGGTAGGTTTGTCCTCAAAAGGCAACTATGTGTTTGTTCAGTGGCCTTGTAAATGGCCTGTACTTCTTTTCTAAATTTAGGAGAAAAAAATATAGTGAAAAAAAATGGATAAAAATAAATGGATAAATAGTTTGAAAGGAATACCACAGTAATATTCTTTTTCATAATAATAAAGGTTTCCATAATTCAGCAATAAATGCATATATATATATATATTTTTTTTATTTTATGTACTGTTTTTAAAAAATCTTATTTTATGTGCAGTTTGCCAGGCAGGAATCACCTGACTTACAAATCCCACAGGCTATGTATTTTTTTCATTGTAATGCCCCAAATCTTGAGGCGTAAATATTAATGAAATAGTTTACAAGAAAAAAAACCTGTCTTAAATACAATGATAAAATAAAATTAAATATTTTAATCCTAGATGGTGAAAACTGTAAAAATTCAAAGGTTTTGTTGGCATTTGGAATTATATTAAAAGTTCTAGGGATCTAGATTATTTCTAGGTAATATGTGAATTAAGTTTTATTCCATTACTTTAAGAGGAATTTAAGAAGAATTTCTTTAACGATGTTGTTGGGTGTTATACAAGACTTTAACTTTTGAAGACATCTAGGTTAGGAAGGTGTTAGTTTGAACTTTTTATAATTTTGATTGTAGCTTTTAAGAGACTAGACACTTTAGGAAAGCATATATGCTTCCTGATTCTGATCAACCTCACTGGCTGGCCTTGATAACAGCTTTGGCTGAAGCTGTGTTTCCACGTGAAACATTCTTTATCTTTTCTACCCAAAAAGCCACTTGTATAACGAACTTGCTCAACTCAGTTCCATAATGCTACCCATTTATTCACTCAAATAGTTTTTGAGCACCTGTACGCCTGAGAATAAAATGGTGCTCTCATGCCTAGTCTAGACAGACAGTAAACACATTGTGACAAGTACTGTGAAGAAAATAAAACAAAGTTGAGTGATGTGCTGAATGTAAGGGAGGGGCTAGAGGGGTTACTGTAAAATAGAGCAGTCAGGAAAGGCCCCTAAAGTAATGACAGATGAACTGGAACCAGAATGAAGAGGAGCCAGCCATTCAAAGATCTTGGGGTTGGGGGAGAAGGATATACATTCCAGGCTGCAGGAATAACCACTGCAAAGCCCTCAAGTCAAGAATGAGCTTGGAATATCTGAGGAACTAAAAGGTCAGCATGGTTGCAACACAGTGAGTAAAGCAATATGTGGTAATGGATAACATGACCCCCAAATCTTGCAAACATATCCTGTTACACCGTTAGGATCTCAAGAACCTGTCTCCTCTATTTCATCTTCACAATTTCTTTAGTTCTCACCCTAATAACCTGCAGCTTATATAATCACAATCGCATTTAGTTCTTCATTGCCTGAGATGTACTTCCCCCTCGTTTTTTTGGTTCCTCCTTTAAAACTCAGTCCAATCATTCATCATCTTCTACAAAAAACCTTTCCTGACTCATCCTCCCGCCCTGAGTTGGGTACCCTTCCTGTGTTCCTGAGCACCCTCTTCTCAACATTTCCACACGGAATTGTCAGTGTTTATCTACTTTCCATTTGTATTGTGAGCTCCTTCAGGACACAGTATGGTATCTTACCTCTGCACTCAGACCAGTTAGCAGACTGGAACCATTCATGCATCACACCTTGAGTAGTGGAGCACGGGAAGTTGAGCCTCCTAGTCATCGGTACTACTTGACTTAGCCTTGACTTAGTGTCATTAAGGGTCTCACTACAAGGCCCCACACCCCTCACACTCTATGGACTTCAGTCAGTAAACACAGAACTCTTTGGCTGGGCCTGGCTGGGTAGACAGACTGATCCCAAGAACAAGTTTACTGCTTAGTTATGAGAAGTTTTCATCACAGTACTATTTGAGTGAACAGAGAAACACCTGGGTACCATAAGAATCAATCACTATGATAATGAAGTGAGTATTTTACTAGTGTGATGATGATGATACTCCAGTATCTTTCTTGTTCAGATCTGTACCTTTGCCAATTTTAAGAGGACCCTCTGGAACTAGGGGAGCCACCTCCAGACCACGTTTCACTAGTGACTAACCCTAAGACCCTTTTGCTAATTCAGATAAAAAGATATGAGCTTGGGGTAAAAATAAAGAAACATAACATATTTAAACAAGTTCCTGTTCATTTACTGACCAATTTAGCAATGATAATACAGCTTTGGTAAAGTGGATTTGTATATTACAGTATTTGCATAAAATATAAGATTTTAATATAATTTTATGTTAAATGTTTTATTATTTTTGTTATGTTAAATTGTTAAGAGTAATTGGACTTAATACATATCCTTTAAGGTATCAAAAATATGCAACCTCAAAATATTTCCTTTCGGATAACTCCTCTAAATACCCATATAACACACAACAGTGATGCTCAGAGTGTGGTCTGTGACTGCTAGGGGTTCCCAGGACCTTTTCCAAAAAATCACTAAGGGTAAAACAAAACCTTTTTCATTGTGATATTAAGACATCGCTCACCTTTTTACTATGCTGATATTTGCACTGATGGCACAAAAGTAACAGTAGGTGAATAAAACTCCTGGCATCTCAGCATGAATCAAAGCAGTGGCACCAAACAGCACTAGTTATTTGTATTTTTTATTGCCACACGTTAAAGAGGTGTTTTTCTCTCACTTTAGAATGTCCTTGATGAAGCAGTAAAATGACTAATTTTAAATTTTTCATCTTGACCCTTGGGCTTAAGTTTATTAAAAGGGGTTCTATTAGTAGCATGTAAAGAAATGTCTTTTTAATACTGTGCTGAGAAAATGGGAGGTATACATAAAGCACTGTTTCCATATACTGGACAGTTATTTCTAGAAAGCACTTGTACTACTGTTTGAGTTATGAACTGAATTGCTATTATTTTTGCTTAAAGGATGACTGACGAACTATCATTAGTTAGGTTTGGGTAACAGTTGTTTTCTCAAAAATGAATCAAATGAGTCTGTTATTTTAAGAAAAACAATTGAGATTATTTGGTTACAATGATAAAATCTAGGCTTTCAGGTAAAAATATCAAGAGTCTGGAAAACTTTTATCTGTCATGCTGAGCTTCACAGCTTCCCAATACTTAAAGACTTTCCTGATGAGATCAGTGGTAATATTAACAATTAAAAATATATATTACGTAATAAAATGCATCAACACTAGAAGATATGAATGATTCACTGAATCAGTATTTTCCAAAATAAAACAATTCCACTCATTCTTTTTGGAATTTTAAAGTTATTTTAAAATATATTTTTATGTTAACATGCAAAGGGTTTTTTTATTATTTTCATGTGAAGTAATATATATTTTAAAAATTCTAATCTTTATTTCTAATATGGTAATTATCAATAGATAAAACCCACATAAATAAAAGTTCTTTGGGATTTTCCATAATTAAAAGTGTAAAGGGTCTTTAGATTAGTTTGTGGACTGTTTGTATACACCTAAAAATTAAGCCCACACAAAAGAAAATATGCTATGACAGGTTTTCATTTTAATAAAGGTTATAACAATTAATTGGTTATTGTAATTATTAAGAGATTATATAAAAGGGTATTATAATTAATAAAGGTATTATAATTAATAAAGGTATTAATAGTGGGCTTGAGTTTGTTAAAGGGGATTCTATTTGTACAACGCAAAGAAATAAAGTAGCATTCTTTTCCAAGTTATCAACTTTTGACCATTCAGTATAGTGATATTTATCAAAGTCCTATGATTTCTCTTCATACTAGACAAATTTTAATGTCTTCCTTAATTATTTAAGAATTTCTAAGAGTTATTTAGCATCGGTCCTCTAACATGTGAAATCCTCACTTAAATGACTGGCTTACAAGCCACAGATTTGGAGATAAGGGCAGAAGAAGAATTCATGAATCTAAACTTTTTAAGGCAGTCTTTACCATATGGAATTAATTTGTGATTAAATGGACCATAATGATTAATTATGAAAGGGAAAAAAGATCTCAGAACACCTTCCCTAACTTGGATGCAGAAATTTGCTTAAGTGCTCCTATGAACTGAATATTTCATGAACCTTAATAACTTTAGAAGAATTACAGTACTCTCTTGTAGACCAAACGGCTGATGATCATAACAAAAGCTAGTATGATGAAGTTGCCATGTCTATGGCAACATAACTTTTCTCTACCTGTGCTTTGCAGGACAGAGCATCAAGTGTAGTGTGAAGTTAAACTAGAAAGCAAAACAAACAGTAAGCATCAACATGGTAAATTAATGAGATAAAGATACAGAGCTTAGAAGACTTATCCTAACCATACAAATTCCACAAAACTTATGCTTTGGTATTTCAATCTGTTACAGTTTTTATATACGGATTGGTTAGGATGCATAAGATTTATAAGGATATAGCAGCAATTCATATTAGTGTATTACTCTGGTTCTTTCTAGAATCAATACACATAGGAGAATTTAACTATGTAACAATTAGACTTTCTTTTTTCTCAAAAAGAAATCTAAACTTTTTAATGTAATCTTTGCCATATGGAATTAATTTTTGATTAAATGGACCATATATGAGGGTTCACAGTGTTACAAGTATGATTTCAAAGCTTGTTTATAAAAGAACATTTAAAAGTCATTTATTGCAGAAAAAGCCTTACATGGATTTGATTCTCGTCCTCTAGAAAAATATAATCTAATTTATATAAGCTGATATCAATATATATAATAAACATCTAAGTAAAAGTACTAGAATAATCAGTGAACTATCACTAAGATATTTAGTCTATGTATAGATCTCAAGTGTAAGCATTTTAGGGATGGGACAAAATGTAGATTAGGATGTATAATGATGGAAAATATACCCTGACATTAGCTTGAACAATCCATAAAGCTTTAAGGATGCACCAGAGAACCAAGTTAGAGATGGAGGAGGCATGGCTCTAAAAGAAGAAACTGAAGGAAAGCTCAGAATGAGCTTCAGTAGTAGGTAAAGTAGAATGAATCAACTAGAGGCAGTATAAGAAGGGGATATCTGAATAGCCATAACAAATAAGCAACAATTTTGAAAACAATTAGGTTTGAAATAAAGCTGTACATTTTAATAAATAATACATATTCAAAACTATAGAAAAGCATATAAATAATTTCTGGTCCCTATCAAAACATAAAAGCTTAGCTGGACAATTGCTTACAAAAAATTAAATTAGAAAGTTTCTATGAATCACTGCTGCTTTGCCTGCAGATACAAACAAATTTAACTTCAACCCCAATTATGACAGCAGGCTGCCTTTCCATTAACAGCAGTCATTTAGGAGTTCAAATTATGGTTAGAGAATTTAAGATAAATCTAAAGCATAAATGCTGATTTTTAAGGTAGTGAATTAATAAAACAAAAGAAGTCATCCCACACTGATGAGATGGATGAAACTATTAGATTTTATACTCAGTTCTTTAAAGTATACTTTCAAAAAGCAATGTGGCAATTTGTCAAGATTTATAAAAATATTTTATCTTCAAAATTTCACCACTGGAAATTTACTGTAATTGTAAAACAGTAAAAATCTTCTGTTGAATTCTCTGTAATGTCAAGAGAAATACACTCACTACTGTATTAATTATATTATAAACCTGATTATAATATTAAAGCTAAATGTTCAGAAAAGGGAGGTATGACTGAGTGAACTACGCAGCCCTTGAAAATAATTTTAAAAATTGATAAAAACTATAATACTTTAGACATACTAAGTAGAAAAAAAAATACCAAACTGAATATGCTCTAAGAATATAATTAAGTGAAAATGTATATGTATTTGAAAAAAGACTTAGGGAAAATGAACAAATGAAAAACATTATTTTAGAATAGTGGAATTACAACAGTATTTACGACTAATCAAACTTTTTAAAAGGTGCATTTTTCATATGAAATACCATGAAAATAGTTTGCCAATTTTTAATGTCATTTCCGTATTGGTCATTACACTTTGTATTAAAGTACTGTTAAAATGTAGCTTACGTTGAAATTTTTTCTGCTTCCTAGGCCACTCAAGAAAAACTATACAAATCAAGTCACGATATTATTATGATTCATCCATTTGACAAGCATTTTACTGAGCGCTTAATACGTGCTGGTCACTGCAGCACGGGCCAAGAATTCTTGTTTTCCATCACTTAATTTCCCTGGCTTCACTGCATCCTTTAGCCAGCACACTCCCCTCTATCACACTTTTTATTCTTGTCATCTACTTCAATGTTCCATTTCAGGACCTAAAACCTAATCTTAATCCTAAAATCATTGGTTCTGTGGCCAAAAAACTTTTCCAGAAGAATGGATCATATAATCATATGACAATGCTTTCAATATTTAAGAAAGTTATCTTCTCTATGTGTACACTTTGGGTTCAACATGAGAAATCCACTCTAAAACTTTCTTCTAAAATTATTTCATTTTCAGTCATGTACCACAAGGTTCACTGTAGCTCTATTTACAATAGCCAGGACATGGAAGCAACCTAAGTGTCCATCGACAGATGAATGGATAAAGAAGATGTGGCACATATATACAATGGAATACTACTTGGCCATAAAAAGAAATGAAATTGAATTATTTGTGGTGAGGTGGATGGACCGAGAGTCTGTCATACAGAGTGAAGTAAGTCAGAAAGAGAAAAACAAATACCGTATGCTAACACATATATATAGAATCTAAGAAAAAAAGAAAAATGGTTCTGAAGAACCTAGGGGCAGGACAGGAATAAAGACGCAGACATAGAGAATGGACTTGAGGACACGGGGAAGGGGAAGGGGAAGCTAGGACAAAGTGAGAGAGTGGCATGAACATATATACACTACCAAATTTAAAATAGATGGCTAGTGGGAAGCAGCTGCATCGCACAGGGAGACCAGCTCGGTGCTTTGTGTCCACCTAGAGGGGTGGGATAGGGAGGGTGGGAGGGAGGGAGATGCAAGAGGGAAGAGATATGGGGATATAGGTATATGTATAGCTGATTCACTTTGTTATAAAGCAGAAACTAACACACCACTGTAAAGCAATTATACTCCAATAAAGATGTTAAAAAAATAATAATGTAAAAAATAATTAAAAAATTGTTTCATTTTCAGTGTCTCCTATTCCAAAGGCTCTTTCTTTTCTGCCATTACTCATATGGAGGTCTTCCCTAATTTAAGGTAAAAATTAAAATCTGCATCTTACTCTTCTTGATGACATATAACTGCTACTTATATACACTGGTGAATTCACTAAATACATGTTCTAAATGAGTATTTTCTATTGTGAATCCACCCATTTCTTTTTCTTTCTTAAATTTAATGTCCCTATATCCTGGCTCATGTTTGAAATGATGCTAGTAAAGTACCCTTACAAATTAATCCTTCCTACAATATATATATCTCCTAATTTTTCTTCTGTTATCATTCAAATCCATCTTTCTACAGAAGTATACAATGCTTACTTACTCTCTCCTACAAACACTTCAAGAACGTGATATCCTGGGTTTCCTTTTTTCTCCCCCTGTTCAGAGTCTACTAGTCTTCCTTTCTTCATCTTTATTTTAGTGTCTTTCAGGATAAAATACCAGTGCTGGGAGCCTTGGTGCTAAAGGGTTCTGAGCTGTCAGGGAACCATTCTATATGTGCTTCTTTGTCTTACACTCAGGAAACATCACCTCCATTCTAGTAACCACTACTGGTTAAATATATTTCAATGGCTTGATACATGTTTACTTTCAAACAAAGTTAACAAGTAAAACTTGCTAATGAAACAAAAATGGATTTGTTTATCAGTAGACTTAATTAAATATGTGATATCAATTATATTTTAGCAGTAATGAATTATCAATATATATATACACTAATATGTATAAAATTGATAACTAATAAGAACCTGCTTATAAAAAAATAAAAACAAAAATTAAAAAAAAAACACCTAATATAAGAGAAGCTTAAAAATAGAGGAATCTTAGTACTTTAAATTGATAGAAGCCACGGACAGAAAACCCAATCTTGAGCATATACTTATATAGCTACTAAATGAAGTATTCTGATGTCAGAAGACAGCTATCAATCTAGTAGTCTCACTTTTCTAGCTATAATCCTAAAAGGAGACAATAAAAGTACCCAAGTCATAGTGCTGTTATGAGAATTATGAAAGATAATGCATTCCAATTGCAGAGCAGAGTACCTGGCAAATAATGCATGTTCACTTTATCTACTAATTCTTTTCTTCTTGGTGCTTGAAAGCCAAGCCATCTAAGTAAGGGTCTTGAGTTCAAGATATAAGATGCTATTTTTATCTCAACTAAGAATATAAGAATTGCTAAGACAAAAGGAAACAACTTGTGATTCTGAATGTGGTTTCTCTTCTTGCTGCTATGGCTTAGCAAGAATTGAGATGGATGAGAGAGATGGATTA
Organism: Globicephala melas; assembly: GCF_963455315.2. Lineage (NCBI taxonomy): Eukaryota > Metazoa > Chordata > Mammalia > Artiodactyla > Delphinidae > Globicephala > Globicephala melas. The sequence goes on along the minus strand of NC_083327.1, from coordinate 70,812,405 downwards.
GCAGATGGAACATCTGCTGAACAATACTTTGGTGGCAAGAGTTCAGAGAAAAGCAGAGGCTCCATGAATGAGAACATACAAACATACTTATTGATGTAAAGACTATTACCAAACCTGTGATCCCAAAACATTGTTCTCATTGAGTGACATATCTGTAAATGAATTGAAGGTGAGTTTCTTCATCTGCAGTTTCAGCAATAGTTTAGCAGAGCAATTATTGCTGGGAGATCTGCAGGTATGAGTGTAATCTTGGGGATTGGTGGTTAATGTGAACAGAGAGCAGGCAGTAGTAGAGTACAGGTAAGAGTACAGACTTGATTAAATCTGGGCTCTTCGGCTTATGAGCTGTATGACTTTGGGCAAGTTACTCAACCTTTCTTCTTCAGTTTCCTCATCTGTGAGATAATACCTGCCTCATGCGGTTGTTGCTAAGATTAAATAAATATGCGTAAAGCACTTTGGCAGCACAAGTGTTAACAGATATAGTTATTTAAGAACAATCTACAGTTGAGAAAGATAAAAATCAGAGAAAGTGAGCCCGTATTCTGGAGAAATAACTGTGCACAGGGGAGTTTGGGGGCTTCTGAGAGTTAGGATTCTCTCATCAGAAACACAACACTGGTAGCAGTGGGGGAAACTCAAGGGTAGCAAGTTTGTGAGGATTATTGAAATAGATCTTTAGATATTTTCATGAATATCATGAATGTACCCTGAGTTTTTACTGTAATCTGTTTTTTAATATTACATAGGTAATCTACCTACAGCTTTTAGCCCACATATAAAATTAAAGAAATCACCACATCTACTCAACTACTTGAAAACAAATTCTGGCACCAGGGGTGGGAGTGGGGTAATGTCAGTGGAAAACAAACACAAAAGCCCAACTTTTCCTTAAAGATTAACTTAACTACATCATGCATATGTATGTGTGTGCCTATCAAGGGTCATCAAACTATGGTCCACTGCCTGTTCTTGTATGGCTTGCAAAGTAAGAATGGATTTTACGTTTTTAAATAGTTAAAAAAATCACCCAAAATAATGATACCTGAAAATTATATGAAATTCAAATTTCCAAGTCCGTAAATAAAGTTTTATTGTAACACAGCTGCATTCATTCATTTAAGAGCTGTCTACAGCTGCTTTGGGGCTATAGGAGCAGAGCCGAATAACTGCAAGAGACCCATATGGCTTGTAAAGCCTAAAATATCTACTCTCTGGTCCTGTACACAAAAGGCTTGTCATAGCATGTGTTATAAAGAAAGGGAGTAAATTAACCTCTTAGCTGTGCTTCTCCAAATGTAACTAAACTGCCATATTTAGCCGTGATCATATTCACTTTTAGGTTCCCTAACAGAGAGGCTTCCCTTCAACCTGGTGCTTTATATAAATCGTTGAATCTTCGTAACAACTCTGAGGTAGATACTACTCTCATTCCCACCTTACAGAGAAGGAGCAAGCACAGAAAGCTTAGTTGATTTGCCGAAGGTAGCACCTGAGTGGACAGCTGAGGCCGATTCAGACCCAGGTGGTGCAGCTCAAGAGCTCAGGCTCTAATCACTTTGCTCCAGCATCAACGGCTGCAGGACTTCACACCTGAGTCACGTTAGATTTTACGAAAAACAGCTTCAACAGAATTGACTTAACATTTAACTTTTGACTCTTTATTAAGAACTGGCCATATAAAGAATACCTGCATATCTTTAATAAAAGTGCTATTAAAATGTAATATTAACTAAATTGTCACTGTTCCCTATGTAAGGGAAAAATCTTGTCTCCCCTGGTGTAATATATACTTTATTAGAAAATAAAAGTTACACAACATCTTGATTCCATTTTTTGTCAGTTTACCTTTAACATTAACAGTAACAGCTAGTTTATCATTAACAGAAAACAGCTAAGTCTTCATGGCTGTGCTTTTCTATACACCAGCCTATCTTCTTCTTCCTTACGTTCAATAACACTCTGCTAGGACAATTAGAAGTGAGAGAGCTATGTCTCACGCTTTCATCAGTCTGAATATTTAATGGGAAAGGCATGCATTAAACAAATAATTTCATTATTAATGACAAGTATAAGTTTTAGAAAGGAAAAATACAGCATGCTTTGAGAATATATTACTAGGGGACACAATCTAGTCCACATGGCCAAGACATCCTTAAAAGTAGTGACATCTATGCTGAACTATAATGGGTGAGAGGGAATCCTTCGGCCTTGAATTATTTCTAGGTAAAGAGAAGAAAATGTGGAAGATTCTGAGCAGGGAAGGATGGCCCTTCTAATAAAATCTGGTAATTTGCCAACATGAACTGATAGAACACATTCTGCCGGCACCTGCCCCAGACACTTGCTAGGAACAGGAAAGGTTGAGAGCTGCCTAGCTTGCTTACTGGAGGGTGATTCTGCTCTCGATGGGAGGGGTGTTCCAGTAGCTCCCAATGTTGGCTATGTGCTAGAATTCTGGGGCGATATCTCAAGGAAACGAGTCATGTAGTGAGGAAAAAGAGAGCTCATTTAATTCACTGAAAATCTTATCCCAGGTGAAAAAAGAAATTAGGAAGCTGGAGAAGACTGTTACCAGAGGGTTAGCCTATGGATCTATTTAACAGTGCCTACAAATGCATACAAAAGAGCCAGACTTCTTTCATTTCTGATCCTAGGAAAGGAAAAACATCACTGCCATCCTGAAGAAACCAGGAACTTATAAATATTACCACTATATAGGAGTGAAAACGGGAATAGGTAGAACACAGAGAGGAAAAAAAAAAATTTTCCCTGTACTTCTGCCTTTGTTGCCAACCAACAGTTGTTAAAATGATTAGATAATTCAGAAGACAGTTAGCACTATCAGTTTAAATGTTGAGACAGTTCATTTTATGTTGTATTATAAACATAGGGTTTTTTCTTCTGGTTCCCCACCCCATGCCGTTTCGCTGCTATGCTTTCCTATTCACATACATTTGCCATAGAACACCTACAGCAAATAAAAGGCACTTGGTGGTTGGAGGTTTCCCAATAAAAATAAGGGCAACCGTTTATAGGAAGTTCATTATGTACCAGGCACTGTGTGAAATGTTTTGAATACATGATTATCTCACTTAATTCATTACAACAACCTTTTAACCTATTATCACATCTATGTCATTAATGAGGAAACTAAAGCACAAAGAAGTCAAATAACTCTGTGCCAAAGGTCACACAGTGATGGATGCCACGGTCAATTAAACAGATGCTATTCCTCTTGGAGTTCAGTCAATCTTTTGTCTGAACACAATATATCTTCTGGGTCCCAGAGGAAGGCTAAAGGGGATCAAGGAAAAATAACAGCAATCTTAAGATTCTTCAGCCTACTATCTTTTCTTCGAATGAGAAAAAGGCTGAGTTGAATTAGATTGAGAAAAGAACAGATTGAAAAGGGAAGTAAGCCAGTTATAATAACCAGTGGTTATAAGCTGGTATATAAAAAAATGTGCCAGTGGTTCTAAACTTTAGTGTGCATCAGAATCTCCTGCAGGTCTAGTAAAAACAGATTGCTGGGCTTCACCCACAGACAGAGTTTCTGATTCAGTGGGTCTGGGGTGAGTTCTGAGAACCTGCATTTCTAACAAGTTCTCATCTAAGGCTGCTGGCCCAGGGACCATAATCTGAGAACCACTGCCCTATATACACTACATAAATTCACTCTCTTACAACATAGCTCTAGTAAATAAAACCATACACCTTTCCTAGGAAACTAGAACATAAATAAAAGGGCTCCTTTAGAGGTTAAAGAGATGTGGAATTTTCAAAGAAACCTTAAAAAAATTTTTCCTTTATTACATTTTTAAATATAACATTTGGTATATACAAAAAACATATGTAAGATATGTAAATCGTAAAAACCATATAAATCTTATACCTAATTCACAGTGTAAATCAGTCTCTTCAAATACTACTGATGATCTTCTTTTGATATTAAGCTGTATTTATTATTAGAATTGCCAAATATTCTTAAAATAAGATTTAATTTTTGAAGAATACTTATAACTTTCATAATGAACATATATTGTATAAACAGGTTAAATTTTAAATCTTTTTTCTTCATTGCTTATTCCACAATTTTCACTAGTGAATAAACACTACTGCTACTGAAGACTAAGCTAATAGAACATATAAAGTTGGACAAGAAAAATAATTCAAACTTTCCAAGATATATTGTGAAATTACTAAAGACAGAGAGAACACAATGAAATATTTTATCTTAAAATTATCCATTTTAGTTATCTTGCTAAATAAAGAAAGCATAAAATTTATGACTGGGTTAGACCATTCTAAAGTAGGCTTTCAAAAATAAATGATAAGAGAGCCGTCAGTGCTACTTCAGTAATTATATACAATGAATACTGTCAGTGAAGTAAAATCTTACCCAGGTCTAGTCGTTTTGAATTCCACCTTGAGGATAGGCTTGCATGGTTCTGGCTTCTTCCCATCCTTTAACTGTTTTCCTAAAATATATTTTCCTGCATTAAATTCTAAAATTCTAAGTTACTCTAAATTCTTATACATTGACAGTTTATAAAATGAAATATAATGAAATCCACCATGAAACATTTTAAAGTGGTCTTGAAAGAAGTATTTAATACAAAATAAGATATTTTAAATGCTCAATTTACTGTTTGAAATTCAGTGCTAAAAAGTAAATAAAATAACTTGTCAACAACATTTATGTGATAAAATTCTAGTAAGAGAAATTCAGTCTTTCCAATGTTCTTAGTTGAAGATAAGCAAAATAGGGTCTCAATTTGGTCAATGAATTCAAGTTTTAAAACAGCTTATTTGAGAAAAATAAATCTAAGTCATATTTTCACCCAAAGTGACAGGCTGCAAAATTAAATCCCTATGCTAATAAATTCATTAGCATAAATTTACATTTACTCTCTTACTCATTTACATTTACTCTCTTAAAGTAAAAGCCATCCATTGCAATGTCCAGAAGATTGCTAAAATAAACCAACCTCTATAAAATGTGTCAGAAACTCATACTGTCAAAGAATTTTGATTATTTTTAAAAAGGTTGATTTCTATTATCTATTTTTACATGTTCATTGTATTAACAACTCAGAAAAATTAAAGAAAATAAAACATATTATTCCCATTTCTTAGGGATTAATCAGTCTCACCATTATTATACTATTTGTGAAGATCCCAAACACACACCGCTATCCCAACACTTCTTATCCTCTTTCCCAGCTTTATCCCCCACAGTAACTAGCTCATTCTAATAAAGTTTGTATTTTCTTTTGTTTGTTGTTTGCCTCACCAACAAGAACGTAAATTCCATGAAAGCAAAGGTTTTTAAGTGTGTGTTTTCTGTTGATACATCCATGGTGACAAACATTGTTTGGCACAGAGTGGACACTCAGTAACTATTTAATCAGTGAATAAATTAATAATTTTTCTTTAGGATTAATTTCTAGAAAAGAGATACTTAGGTAGAACTGTATTCCAGAAAGGAAGAAGAAAGTGTAGGAGGGTATTTTGCCACACGCTTCCTGAACAGTGCTCTTTTTTTTTCTGATTTGGTAAGTGGAAAGGGTATCTCATTTTAATTTGTATTGATTTAATCCCTAACGGAAAATTCTTAGGCTTTATGATCATCTGTATTTCTTCTTTTAAAAATAACATATCTTTTACCCGTGCTTGTATGTTATCTTCTTTATATTTAAAAATAAACTTAATATTCAAAGGTCATTAACATTGTATCCATATGTTGCAAATACTATCCCTAGTGTCACTTATGATTGATTAAATAAGTCTATCAGTCTTAATCATGTTTCTATTTAAGAAAACTTAAAATCCTAAAATGGCAATTCTTCCAAAATTAACTTACAAATTTAATGTAATTAGAATTCCAACAGCTTTTCTTAAATTTGGACAAAATGACCTTAAGGTTCACATGGTGGACTCAATTCCTATGAACAGCTAACAAAACTAAAAAAGGAGACTGACTTCCAGAATGACAAAGTGTGACCTCCTTGAACTCGCTCACCTACTATAAACTCTGCAAATTAACTGAAGCCACAAAATGAGCGTTAACATTATCTACTCAATGGAAATGACCAAACCTTGGTAAGACAAGGGGGACTGGGATGCTTTGACAAGGACTATTCCTATTCCCCTTGTTCCCCAGCTCAGTGGCCCAGTACCATGAAAAGGCAACAGCATCATCAGCCAACAGAGAGGACTGAAGTTTATCTGCAGTTCCATTAAAACCAGATTCCCTAGACGGCAATCAGTACTTTGTCCCAATCTACAGCTCCCTGAAAAACTCTACTCCCAAGGCATTGTGGCAATTTCATTTGACAGAACAGACATCAGCTCAGGGAGACAAAAAGCCCTACCTCCAGGGCATCACAGAAATAATAGCAATCTGCTGGCAATATCACAGCTGCCTAAGGCTGTGGTTTTAGTTGAGGCAAATAAGATCCTGGGCAGGAATTTTTTAAAAATCCTGAAGAACTGGCTGTATACATGTGCAAGGCAGTGTGCATGCCCAGGAAAGACCTAGGAAAGGAAAAGGCCCCAGTCATTCATCTCTGGCCAACTCTAAGACTCTGGGCCAACAGGAAGTTAACAAAAAAAGAAAGTAAAATGAGCTATAGTACCACTGCTGGCAGGAACAATGGAAGAGAGGTACTTATACATGGCTGGTAAAAATGCGAAGGATACAGTCTTTTTGAAAAGCAGTTTGAGAACATTTATGAAAAATAGAAATATGTAAAACTAGTAAATTTCAAGGAGTAGCAATTCTACTCATAAGCATTTATTCCACAGAAACAAAAGGACAAATTCCTATCGAATACATACAGAAAGGTAAAGGCAGCACAATCTGTAGTGATCAGAAACTGAAAATAAAGTTAACGCCCATCAATTTGGCATGGCTGAATAAAGTGTGAAAAACTGTGAGACAAACAATTGGCTGATACACTACCATTGAAGTGAAGGAATTAGGGCTGTGCCAGATGACATGGAGAGATTTTCCTCAAGTACAGTGGATTAAGAAAAGTGAGATGCAAAATAGACTAATATAGTTCTATTTTTGTAAAACAATGACCAAAAAATCTCATATGTTTGTATATGTGTGTGTAAATACATACGATTTTAGAAATGCATATATTTTGGAAGAACACCTGTAAGATTTTTGACACAGCTTACCTGGTGGGGCAAGAAAGGGGACTGGGCTGCTAATGTCGGGGAACGTTTACGGAGAAGAGGCTGGTACGCTACGATCCCGTATCATCATATGTGTATGTGTACGAAAAAAAACTATCATTCTTTTTTGTCACCGCCTCTTTGGTTTCATGGTTAGGAAGTTCTTCCCCACACAAATATCATTACAATTTTTTTTTTTGCTTTTTCTTGTAATTGCTTTATAGTTTCATTTACTACATTTATTTTCTGAAGTATATTTTGATATAGGGAAGGTATTTTTTCTTTAAAAATTTCAGCACTATTTGTGTAGTTCTATTGAGCTATAATTGCCAGACAATACAGTGCAAGTATTTAAAGTGTACAATGTGACGAGTTGTGATACAGGTATGCACCTGCCAGCCTTATTACTGAACCATCAGAGCTTTCCCCACTGATATGAAATGGCACTTTTAGTACATTAAATTTTTATAAATACACACCATTCAACTGCTACTAGAACATCTAATCCTGCCTTAAGATCCTAGGGAAACATCTCTTCACCTCTTTATGCAGAAAATGATGATGCAATGGACTCTTGAACCTCTGGCATCCTAACTTACAAGAACCAACAAGTGACTAGTGATAGAGTTAAGTAGAACACCAGATCAAGGGACAGGAAAGGACTGCCAGGGGAGAAGACTGGTTTCTTGAGGTGGGAGAGAGAATTGGGGTAATCAGAAAGGTATGGAAAAAAGGAGGCTGAAATCTGAAAGCTAGTCCCTCATGCTGTACAAGGAACAAAGTAAGAATTTCAACCTCTATTTCAATCTGTTCAGAGATATACGACCTTTCAGTCAGGAATTTAAATGTTTGCTCTGAAGAAGACCAGATACATGAAACCTGACCAGGTACAAAATTCTTAAGGTTTGTCTTGCTCAATAGTCTCTTGGTATTGCTCTACTGTGTCCAGCATTTAAACTTAAAGTTTAAAGCCGGTCTGATTTTTACTTCTTTATAAATAAACTTTTTTTATAAAAGTTTGGACAAAATGCATGGACGCAAGGATGCATACAAAGATGCTAAGAGAGTAGTTTCATTATCTCTATAAATTAAAAATGTTACAGTTTTTATAGTGATTTTTCATTAATCTTGCTTGGAAATTAGTGAGTCCTTTTGATTTGCATACTCTGATCTTTTTTCAACTCAGGTTTTTAAAATTATGCCACTGATTATTGCTTATATTCCTGAAAGGTTTATTCATCTGTAATCCTAGACTAACCATTTTCTAAATCAAATCAAGTAATAAGGCACCAGCTAAGATTTTATAAAGCACATATAGCTAAACGACATTTAGAGCATCACTGGATTTCACCATTCAGTGTCATTTCACTTCTTAACTGCTACGCCACCTCCGTAGAAAAATGTGTGCTTACTCTTTCAACTACCTGTGAACTACTCTGATAAATCATTGAAAAGATCTGGTTAAATATAAAACTCGACTTAATAAATCACATAAACCTCCATGTCACATGTGATTTCTTCTTGTCTCTTATTATGCCCTGCTTCCCATCCCCCAAAATTACCCAGCCACAATCAACAAAGTCCTATTGATTCTAATTCCAGAATTTCATTATGTATGTCCATTTCTTCTCATTAGCAGTCACAATTGACATCTTCATTATTTACTGTTAACAACAGCTTCCTAATTGACCTCCCTCTTCTGCTCCCAGCTCATCTGATGCAATACCATCAAAGCAGTATTTCCAAATATAAATTTTATGTTTCTCACTATAAAATCATTTCCTAGGTCTCCATCATGAAGTCCAAACTCTTTAGCATACTACAAGGTATATTTTTGCCTCTGTATGCAGTTCTGTCTTAGTTTCCTGCTACTCGCCCAAAGGAATTTTAAACATTGGTCATATTAAACTATTAACAGTTTTCCAAGAATACTGCTTTTGATTATGTCTTTGCACCTTCTGACTAAAATAACCTTGCTCTGCTCTTTGCTATCTTATAACACTCAAATATAAAAACTAGGGAAAACTGTAATGGACTACATTAAAGAACTGCTGTATGGATTTATTATTTATTGAATGTATTATGCTTCAGGTAAATCTTAAAAGTAGATTAATAGAAATTTTTAATATGTCACATCCTTAAAATATTACATTAAGTTAGCTTTACTTATGTGAAGTTTGAATTTATCTTTCCTTCAGCAACGTTTAACAGAATAAAAGTTCTCTAATCCTGGGTTATTCTTTGATAAATGGATTGATTGTACTGATGAATAAGCTCCACGAACTAAATCTTAAAATGTCATTTCCTATAATGGATACCTATTGATTTTGACTATCTACCATCTCCATTTCCTCTGAGAATAATCTGACTTTGGTGAACATGACAATAGCAGAAAAATCTCACGCTGCAACACATCACACGCACATACCCAGGGTTACATGGGAGATCCTCTGGGGCCCTGGGTCAGCAAATCACTTAACCATGATGACTGCTTCAGGGTAAGTACCTGAGCCATGCCAGGACTACCAAAGTTCTTCCCTCCTAAAAAATGAAAGCCTATCTGCCATAGGAGAGAAACAAGCCAAAAGAGAGAGAGAGAGGGAAGAGTAGGGCTTACCCACTAGGCTTACCATACAGACATACAGAACTTACAGCCCACCAAGATGAAATGACTTTGCAGAGTCAATAGATGGTACAAATCCTGCTTAATTTCCACACAATCATAAAACTTTACACCTTAAAAATCACCTTGCTCAATCCTTTCATTTTACATACGCTGAAATGAAGTCCCAGAAAACAGTAATTATCTCTACAAAGTATTTCACAGACAGCAGAGCTAGAATTACATTCCAGATTGTCTGACTGCCAGGGAAATGTTCTTTGATATTCATAAAAACTAGATTAAAGGGAGATATCACTCTTTGTTTGTTTTGGTCAAAAATCATCTGTCGAGTAATTTCAGATACCCAAATAGAGACTTTCTGAAAAAATATGACTATCAACCATCTTGATATGCATAAAATTATACAACCTTATATCAGAAAATTACCTTAAATGAATTCAAATTATTCTCCTTTCTTGGCCATTTTATCATCATTATCTAGATAACTGCTATGCCCCTCAGAATAAGAGTCCACTAACAAACAGCTTTGGCAATGAATGATGCCATCGGAGGGTAAACTGAACATAGCTACCAAATCTGGGGAACTGTCTTATAATTAAATTATAATTCAAGCACCAGGCCGTCATTTCTCAAAGTGTATTCCACGGAACCCTAGACAACCACAAGATGCTCTGTGAACAAAAGATGCTAAAGTCAAATAAGTTTGGGAAAAGCTACATAAAATAAATTAATATATAAACCAACATAAATAATAAATATACAGTTGATCCTTGAACAACATGGGTTTGAGGTGCATGGGCCCACTTATGTGCAAATTTTTTTCAGTAGTAAATACTAGACTACTACAGATGTAGAACCACAGACACCAAGGGTTGACTTTAGGTCATATGTAGATTTTCTACTAGGCAGTAGTGAGCACCTCAACACCCTGCGCTTTTCAAGGGTCAATCGTATATATGTATGTATACATGTGTATACGTACCTTCCCTCTTAGAAATTCATAGTGTACGTTAAAGATTAAGAAGTCTTGTAGTGAAGAAAATGTTCAACTTTAATTCAGCATTTCTAAAACTTCTTTGATCATAACATATTTTTCACCAAATAACTCATTAACATAGGAAAAATTAGTATCATGAAATACATTTTGGGGAAAACTAATCTAAAAATCTTTTGGTCCTATCCTACCAAGTAAATAAGATATCCAAATTTATATTTACTATAATCGCATATGTATATAGCATGTCAGTTTCCAGGTACTTTCACTTACATTTTGCTTATTTGTTCTAAGGTGTAGAATGGTGCCTATCACATAGTAGAACCAATATTTGTTGAATGAATAAATAAAAGTACAATCAGTTCTAATCAATTATCAAGCTTATTAATTTTTTTTAAGAATAAGATATACTTAACCACTACCTTACATGGTTTAGATATGAAAAAACCCAAGATTTACCGTAACTGTTAGAAAGTAAGAACAAGAGACCACAACACAAGATAGTAATGAAAAAAAGCCCTAAATTTCAATCCATCAAATCCACAACACAAGATAGTAATGAAAAAAAGCCCTAAATTTCAATCCATCAAAGCAGATATTTAGTATACCAAAAACTGCATACCACAAATATGGTATATGTATATATGGAATATGTGATACCTTGCTACTGTATGAAAAACACATTTTTGTGCTTTAATGTATAAAAATGCACTTAGCTTTGCCACTGAACTCAACTATCAGCATAAATTTAAGTTTGGCAGGTATCTATCACATTACTGTTGCTGAAAATAATTCATATTTTATAAAGAAACAGTACTTCTGATGATCTACATTTTTAGGCTGCTATACTGTGCCAACAAACGCCATCCAACTTCCTAACATCTGCCACAGAAAAAAATGTACTTTTACATTTTGTTTGGATTCTAATTTTGAAAAAACCATATTATATCAAATATTCTTTGTCTTGTTTGAAAAAAGTAATTTTAACTAGTTACCCTTTTTTGCTAAGATATTACAAGCCCTGTAGAAATCTATTTATGCTACTTCTAAAAGTCTGCTCTCAAGGTCTTAAGATTTTAGTATAAAAAAAGTATCAAGATTAAATAGAAAATCACCATTTGGCAACCAATAAGTGATCCATCCAAGAAACAACAACAGATGCTAAAACCAGGGGGTAAAAATTTGATGAGGAACGGTATGTTTACAGAGTCTCAAATATTTCCTCCAAATCAAAACACTTATTGATTACAAGAAAAAATCAAAAACATTTATTAATTTCAAAAGGAAAAAATAACGTTATAATGGAGAGACCTAGTAGACAGAAGCTTAATCAAGGGATCAGAGTATGAGACATCACTAGGACAAATCAAACATAAGCTCCACATGAGGCTGCAAAAAGAACACATCAATCCTTTTGGGATATTCCTGCTGAAAATGTACAACATGAATCTAAACATGAAAAAACATCAGACAAAACCAAATGGAGGCACATTCTATAAAATAACTGACCTGTAATGTTCAAAATTTATCAGTTAGGAAAGTCAAGAAAAGGCTCAAGAACAGTTCCAGTTTGAATGAGACTAAAGAAACATGACAACTAAATCTATCCTGCATATAGACCCTTTTGATAAATGGCAAAACTTGGTGATATAGGAGAATGTCTTTGTAAGAAACAAATACTGAAATATTTTGGGATGATTGGGCAATATGTTGAAAACTTACTCTCAAATGGTCTGAAAGAAAAAAACCTCTTTGTACTAGACTTACAAAAACAGATAAAAATTTAGATAAACTTAAAACTTTAAAACCGATATTACATATTTCTACCATCTTCAATATTATTTTTATTTCCTTCTGGATTTGAAATTAAAGGTCTTGAAACTACTCATCTACTGTTTTGGTTTTCTGAATTCCTAGGTTCCAGTGGGGTTGGGAGATGCTAAAATGTATGGGAATACTCAGGAGTACCACAAAGATTAGGGACTTAGGCACTAACAGAAGGAAGAACAAAAATATATTAGGGAAAACTGGAACCTACTATCAAAAGGGCTATCTTCTGGAGGCACACATAAATAGACCTGTAGCAAATTTAAAATAAGTGCTTTTCCAGAAGATGACTGCTACCAAAAAGCAGTGGTAAAATATATGACAATATGTGGCTAAAAGAATGATTATTTTTACCAGAAAACAAACAAGTCTAAAAATGCATATTGCTACAGAAAGATAAGTTTTTAATGACTGTTTATTTTCTACATTGTAATAATTCAGAATGTACCAATTTTTTTTAAAAAAAGTGGGCATTCATATTTTAAAGCAGACAATGAAACATTAGCAATAACTACAAAAGTACTCTTTTAGTATGCTACCAATTTAAAAAACAGTTCCTTTTTATTTCCCTAAATTTGCTGGTTAAGAACCTCTTAGGGTAGAATTGGGAGAATGCAGATTAATAAAGAAATACAAATTCCTAGGCCTCATCCAAAATTCAAACAAGGTCTTCATAATATGTTCATAAGCACCCTAATAAAACCTTCATGGAGGTTCTGTATATATTACTTGTACAGAAAAAAGTTAACAAAGCAGGCTCGAGACCGCTATCCCTAGAAAGGTCAGCTTGTAAGATTAGCTCTCTTGGTTGGCAACTGGTAACTTGGCTTTCAAGACAGCTTCCACCATTCCAAGACTGATAAGGGTGGCACACTATGCTATATTATCTGTACAAACAATATGGTTTATGACCAATCTCTGCTTTCCTTCTGAGCATCTAAAATTTGGTACATGCTAAAGCAGAGGGTACCTGTGGACTGACATCAATACAAACTATGGACTTCTGGGCTCAGGTGAGCTTCGCTGGTAGATAACATTTCACACATGTGGTAATAACTCATTGCTAGAGGAATTAAGCATGTCCTGTGTGACTCCACTGGGAGAAGACTGTTGGAAGCTTCAACCTGGCTTCCTCCAGACTTCACCCTGTGTGCCTTTTCCCTGTACTGATTTTGCTTTCCATCCTTTTGCTGAGTCCTATGAGCCTTCCTAGTGAATCAAACTTGGGGTCATTTTGGGGACTCTGAAAACAATACTTTAATGTATAAAATTACCTTCTTAGAGTTCCAAGTGTTTCAGTACATATTATGTATACATTAGCAACTTGCAATTGATAACTTTAAGATGACAACAGTTTAAAGTAAGTCCTATATCACTCACAAAATTATCTACTTTTTGGACTACTGGAGAAAAGAATACTCAGAAGATTATGTAACTTCATTTTCTCAAAGCTCATATTTGCAATTTCAACTGCAAATATAGTTATTTGAGATTTTATTTACCTGGTTGTTACAAATTATTTCTATATGTATAAATATTTAAAATTCAGAATGAAAGAAAACCCATCCTTATCATCAAAAACAAACAAACAAATCCAAATGCAAACTCAAAACAGTTTACTGTGCATCACAATTTAGGTGGTATTTAAAAGGGATACATTCTTACCATGTGGAGTTATCGTCTGTACAGGCTTAGCAGGGGATCTCACATTCCATATAGTCAAAGTGCCATCTGAATGACTGCAAATAAATTGTTTTCCTTCATGATGCCAAGCAACAGAGTGGATAGCCTATAGAAGAGGGGTAAAGAATTCCATTTTTAAAAACAAAATTTTATTTAAACACCAAGTTATTCATAATTAATTTTTCATTTTAAACTTTTTCTTATTTCCCAAGCTAACGTCAATAATGTTAATCTCAAATTCCCATAACTCAGTCCTCCTGTCATTATGAGATTTAATTTGGTTCTGACACTATTTTAATGATTTTTACTTTATTTACTCCTTAAGTGAGCGTAAGGATAATATGATAGTGATACATGTATTATTGACAAGTTCAGGAAAACAAAACGTATTCTTACAATAAACAATAACTAAACATAAATTACCAAGCAATTATAATCAATATTCCATTGGAAAAACTAGTTGCATTGACAGATGAGAACAAATTTTAGAAATTAACTAAAATTTTAGAATTTTTAGACAAAAATGTACATTTGGAATTAAGGTCAATTAAAAATACCTCAGACTGAGCTTTAAGACAGGTTACCCATTTCTCACAGTAATTATTAAGGTGACTTTTAAAATCTGAAATTTATTTTATATGTCTGAGCCACTTAAAAACTATCTGAAAAATATTTTTTAAGTTTTAAACTTTTAAATTTATTTATCTTTTTTAAAAAATTAAAATTTTTATAAAATTTTTAAAGGTTACTTTCCATTCAGTTATTACAAGATATTGGCTATATTCCCTGTGTTGTACAACATTATACAATACATCCTTCAGCCTATCTTACACCCAACAGTTTATGCCTCCCACTCCCTGACCCCTAGATTGCCCCTCCCCAACCTCCCCACTGGTAACCAGAAGTTTGTTCTCTATTATCTGTGAGTCTGCTTCTTATTTGTTATATTCACTAGTTTGCTGTATCTTTTAGATTCCACATATAAGTGATATCATACAGTATTTGTCTTTCTCTGTCTGACTCATTTCACTTAGCATAATGCCCTCAAAGTCTATCCATGTTGCTGCAAATGACAAAATTCCATTCTTTTTTATGGCTGAGTAGTATTCCATTGTATATATACACCATATTTTCTTTATCCATTCATCTCTTGATGGGCACTTTGGTTGCTTCCATATCTTGGCAATTGCTATGAACATTGGGGTGCATATATCTTCTAAGGAAGCAATCCCATTTACCATTATATCAAAAAGAATAAAATACCCATGAATAAACCTACCTAAGGAGGCAAAACATCTGTATTACGAAAACTATAAGATGCTGATGAAAGAAATTGAAGATGACACAAATAAAATGATATACTGTGTTCTTGAACTGGAGGAATCAATATTGTTAAAATGATCATACTACCAAGGCAATCTACAGATTCAATGCAATCCTTATCAAAATACCAATGGCATTTTTCATAGAACTAGAACAAATAATTTTAAAATTTATATGGAAACACAGAAGACCTTGAATAGCCAAAATGATCTTAAGAAGAACAGAGCTGGAGGAATCATATTCCCTGACTTCAGACTATACTACAAAGCTACAGTCATCAAAACAGTATGGTACTGGCACAAAACAGACACATAGCTCAATGAAACTGGATAGAGAGCCTAGAATTAAATCCATGCACATATGGTCAATTAATCTATGAAAAAGGAGGCAAGAATGTACAATGGAGAAAAGACAGTCTCTTCAGTAAGTGATGCTGGGAAAACTGGACAGCTACACGTATGGTTTGGCCAACCCAATAAAAGAATGAAATTAGAACATTCTCCAACACCATATACAAAAATAAATTCAAAATGGATTAAAGATCTAAATGAAAGACTGGATACTATAAAACTCCTCGAGGAAAACATAGTCATAATACTCTTCAACATAAACTGCAGCAATATTTTGTTTGGATCCATCTCCTAAAGTAAAGGAAATAATAGCAAAAATAAACAAATGGGACCTAATTCAACTTAAGGTTTTTCTACAGCAAAGGAAACCATCGACAAAATAAAAAGACAACCTACTGAACGCGAGAAAAATATCTGCAAATGATATGACTGGTAAGGGATTAATATCCCACATATTTAAACAGCTCATACAACTCAACATCAAAGAAACAAACAACCTGATTACAAAATGGGCAGAAGAACTCAATAGACATTCTTCCATAGAGGAAATGGAGATGGCCAACAGGCACATGAAAAGATGCTCAACATGGTTAATCATCAAGGAAACGCAAATCAAAACTACAATGAGATATCACCTCACACCTGTCAGAATGGCTATCATCAAAAGAACACAAATAACAAATGTTGGCGAGGATGTGGAGAAAAGGGAACCTTCATACACCGTCGCTGGGAATGTAAATTGGTGCAGCCACTGTGAAAAACAGTATGGAGTTTTCTCAAAAACCTAAAATAGAGTTACCATATGATCCAGCAATTCCACTCCTGGGTATATATCCAGAAAAAACAAAAACATTAATTCGAAAAGATACATGCACCCCAATGTTCATGAAAAATATTTTTATATGACCAAAGTTTGCTACCCTTCAATTTTTTGTTCTGATATTATTTAAATTTTGTCTGTAAAAAAATTTAAAAAGTCACTCTCCTACGTTCTCTTTAAATTACTTCTTTTTTATTCAAGTTGATACACTTCTTGTTCTTAATGGTCAACAGAATCTAAAAGCTATCCTACTAGAATGTCTTGAACTGCCAAGTGCAGCCCAAAAACCATGTAACTGGAAGTTAAGAGTTTTACTTACATACAAAGTCATCATTTAGTATCATCATTCAATGTCCATTTATTTGGGTTCCTCATATGCCTATACATTTAAGTTAAATAAAATAATTTAATGTTTATGGATCACATTTTAAAATTTAAATGATGATAGACAATCAACTGTATTTTTATTTATTTATTTATTTTATAAATTTATTTATTTATTTTTATTTTTGGCTGCGTTGGGTCTTTGTTGCTGCACATGGGCTTTCTCTCTAGTTGCGGCAACAGGGGGCTACTCTTTGTTGAGGTGCATGGGCTTCTCATTGCGATGGCTTCTCTTTGTTGTGGAGCATGGGCTATAGGCACACGGGCTTCGATAGCCGTGGCATGTGGGGCTTAATAATTGTGGCTCACAGGCTCTAGAGCTCAGGCTCAGTAGTTGTGGCACACAGGCTTAGTTGCTCCGCAGCATATGGGATCTTCCCAGACTAGGGCTCTAACCCGTGTCCCCTGCATTGGCAGGCGGATTCTTAACCACCGTGCCACCAGGGAAGTCCCTCAGTTGTATTTTTAAATGCCAATATTTAATACAATGTTTTAGGGTCAAAGTATCTCTAACAAAATTCTAAATAAAATCTTAAAATAGTAATAAACTTATTCCAAAACATACACATGACATTTCATAAACTCAATCTTAGAATAAGCAATTTCTTGGACTTCCCAGAAGTCCATGGTGCAGTGGTTAAGAATCCACCTGCCAATGCAGGGGACATGAGTTCAATCCCTGGTCCAGGAAGATCCCACACGCTGTGAAGCAACTAAGCCCATGCACCACAACTACTGAGCCTGCACTCTAGAGCCTGTGAGCCACAACTACTGAGCCTGCATGCCACAACTACTGAAGCCTGCACACCTAGAGCCTGTGTTCCGCAACAAGAGAAGCCACTGCAATGAGAAGCCCGCGCACCGCAACAAAGAATAGCCCCTGCTTATTGCAACTAGAGAAAGCCCGCACACAGCAATGAAGACCCAAAGCAGCCATAAATGAATAAATAAATATATTTATTTGTTTAAAAAAAGTTAAAATAAGCAACTTCTTAGTCGCCTTAATAGATGAAATTATTTCTGTAAAATATAAGTAATGTTAAGAAGCTATACACAAAGCTACTTAAATATATTTTTTTAAAGTGATAAAAGAAGTACAAGAGAGGTTTACAGTGTTATCTGGAACTTATAAATAAAAACATTCTAATCTTATCATATAAAAAAATGTGTAACATATATATAAGTATATATATTATATAAAGAGAACTAATATTTCTACTTTGCTGAAGAAAACAATATACATCTTTGTTTAAGAGTACCTTTTATTTTTAAGATATTAAATTATTAAGCATTCCAAAAATAAATAGTAGCTAATTACAGGGACCAATAGCTCATAATATTTTGGATAACAGCGAGAAACAAGTAACAGAAAATACCCTACAAAAAGAAATAGCCAAATGTGAACTTTTAAATACAACAAACATGCACAACTTTTTCCATTATTTCTGCAATGTTTAAAGTACAAATACAACTTGATAAAAGATTTCTTTTTTCCTAATAGTCTAATACCATTACTTGTAATACTACATATGTGCTACCCAAGTATGTATATATATATGTAAACATAAATGTCAATAATGTATATATAGTATAGTAAACTTTATGCTACAGTAATGTATATACTATGTAAGTACAGTGTAAGTATATGTATACTGTGTAGTTGACTCCTGAACAACACGGGTTTGAATCATGCAGGTCCACTTATAGGCAGACTTTTTTTTTTTTGCAGTAGGCAGGCCTCTCACTGTTGTGGCCTCTCCCGTTGCGGAGCACAGGCTCCAGATGTGCAGGGTCAGCGGCCATGGCTCACGGGCCCAGCCGCTCCACGGCATGTGGGATCCTCCCGGACCGTGGCACGAACCCGTGTCCCCTGCATCGGCAGGCAGACTCTCAACCACTGCGCTACCAGGGAAGCCCAGGTTCTACTTTTAAGCAACTGAAATATGACATGCTTTTGTGTAGTTTTCTTCATGTTTCTTCTGCTTGGAGTTCACTGAACTTCTAAGATATCTGTATATTCTAGAAGTTTATAGGGTTTAAAGTCTTCATCAAATTTGGGAAACTTTGGGTCATTAGTTCTTCAAATATGTTTTCTGTCCACATGCTCCCTTCTGAGACTCCTACTACACATATATTAGTCTTCTTGAAGTTGTACCACAGTTCACTGATGTTCTGCTCATTCTTTGCTCATCTTTCATATTGAGTAATTTCTATTGCTATGTGTCTTCAAGTTAATCAAGCTTTTCTTCTGCAATATCAAATCTTCTGGTAAACCCATCCAGAGAAAATTTTTCATCTTAGACATTTTCCATCTCTAGAAATTACACTTGTGTTTTTGAAGTCTTGCATGTCTTTCCTCAACATTTTCATGCTTTCATTTACCTTTTAGAGCATATGGAGTCTGTTCAATATTTGTTTCAGTATCCTTGTCTACTAATTATACCATCAGTATCATTTCTGAGTCTGTTTCTATTGACTGTATTTTATTCTCCTTTTGCATTATATTTCCTGCTTCTTTGCATGCCTCATAGATTTTTATCTGGACGCTAATCATTGTGAAATTTATGATGGGTTGTTATACTCTTTTAAAGATTTTTGAGCCTTTTTTCTGGGATTCAGTTAAAAATACTGCTTGGAAACAGCTTAGACTTTTTAAGGCTTGCTTTTAAGCTCTGTTAGGCTAGCTGAGCCAGGCTGTAATGCAGGGCTAGTTTGGCCCCACTACTGAGGCAGTACCTTTCTGAGCACCCTTCCTGATGCCCTGTCTACTACAAGCTTTCTCCATTCTGCTGGGAATGTGAACTACTCTCAGTCCTCTGTGTGCTATGAGAATTGTTCTACGTACTCCTTTCCAGTGGATCTTTTCCAAGCCTCACACCCATGCAGTAATCAGTATTCAGCTGAAGACGCAGGGTGAAGGGCTCCTTGCGAACTTTTAAAACTATCTCTAGGCAGTTCTCTACTCTCTGTTACCTTGTCTTATAAGCTATGGATATCTTCCCCAATTTCCCAACTCTGCCTCCTCAACTCAGGGAGACTGTTGGGCTTATTAAATTAGGTTCCCCCCTTCCCCCTTCATGGGCTGAGACCTGGAAGATCTCTCCAGGTCATAAGCTAAGGCAATTGAAGGGCTCACCTTGCTTCCCCTCTCTAAGGAATCCCGGTTCTACACTACCTGCTAATTTATAAAAACTGTTCTTTCATGTATTTTTCCAGTGTATTTAAGGTGAGATGGTAAATTCCCTGTGACTCCATAGTGGCTAAAGCCAAGATAACTATTTAAATGACAAAAGCAAAACAAAAAAAAGTCAGTTTTTCAAATGTGCTTTCATTTTGACATAGGAAACAGCTCTACAGGCCAAATCTTCCAGGGAAATGACAAGAACTCTTTATTAAAAATATTCGTTTAAAATAATTTCAAGATCTTGATTGGTGAACCACAGAATACTTACTAACTAAAAAGCTTTAAATACAAAAAGTATACAGCTATGAAAACAAAGGAAATTCTTTTAGTCAAGCTTAAAAGATAATACGCAGACATTTACAAAGTATTCCAAGTATTGCTACAGTTGCTCAAGGTAGTCTGCTTGAGTAACTGAAAGCATCGATATGAACACATGACATATTTCTCAAAAACAAGCAAACAAAACCACTTACACAGTTCCTAGATCTATTCACTGAATTGGAAATTGTGAGCACTCCTGGTACCCAAATTAGGGTCACTAGATACCATTTCACACTGAAAGAAGCCAGTTTCATGGAAAAAGATATTTTAAATTTGGGACAGAAATATACAAGATTAATAGGTATACTTTGTTATAACAGATGGCAAGGAAGCTATCTAAGAGTATTATCACCAGAGGACTCGGGAAACAACTGGAAGAGATTCACTGACCAAAGATGGGACAATTTGAAAATCAATAAGGATAATAACTTCAGTGTACTGAAGCATATGAAATACGTTTAAATCTTTGAGTACATAGTGAAACAGAAAACAAGAACAAATTACCCATCATTAAGATTACTAGAGAACAACCCCTTTAAAGTAAATACTGAAATAAAAAGAAAGAATCAAGCATTTATCCTGCCTTTCCTATCTGAACTGTCTTACTATATAACCAAAAGAGTAGACAAGAAGTTTCTCTTTACTGAAGTGTCCCACATAATAGAGAAGAAATTATAAAATTAGAACTTCCCTATTTTGCAACAACTACGCACTAATAGATCTAGGCCTTGAACATCACTGGCTGCTAATATCACAAACAGACACTAATATTCAACCTGGTAGAAGAACATCAGCATCATCTATGAAATAGTCCTGCTAAAAATGAAACTAAATATGATCATGCCTCAGTAAACCATCCAATTTATAGGAAGTCTGAGGGCAAAAAAAGACAAAATCGATCAATCACAGTCTTTATTTGGATCCTAAAGCAAGCAAACTATAAATATTTACAGCATACTATCACTTGTATAAAATTTTAAAATAGCATACTTTATTAATTTGTTTGTAAATGCAGAAAATATCTCTGGAAGAATACATGAGAAACTAACATTGCGATGTGAGGTAAGGGAACCGGATGGCCAAATGATAGGAGTTGCAGAGATTTTTTTTCTATCTTTTGACCTATTTTAATATGTTATTTCATATATATGCAAAAACTATGTGTTATTGCAATTAAAAAGGTTGCCTAAAAGAATCACTAATTAAGTTCTTAGAGAAGCCGTTCTGAGCTAGAGAAATGACAACAGCTTTTGGTTAGCAAAAATAATGTTATTACCTCATCGTAGGTGTATCTGTAGTCTGCTTTCTTTGACTTGAGGTCCCATAACACTACTGTTCCAGATTCAAAGCCAATCAAAAGCTGTAATAAAAGAAAATGCCACATTACCTAGGAATGACATGAATCATATGAAACATTTATTTGCTGATAATAAAGATAATTATTATCATTCATATGCTTAAGGTATGAAATTATAACATACTTAAACATCTGCATTGCTAATTACTAATCTCATGGATGACATATGGGAATACTGCATTGCATATTTATATGCCTTTGATCATTAGGGATTCAACATATATCATACAACTGATTATTGAAAATGAAAACAGTACCATTTTGAAGTCCAGAGGGTATATTTTCATTAATTAATATAAGTCACCAATAAAAATTAACATTTTCATGTGCTTTAAAGTTTACAGACTTTGCTAATTCAACACATTATCAGGCAATCTCATTTACTTATCTATATATTGATTAGTTCCAAATTATATCTAGCCTAGACCTCTCTCATGAGATTCAGACTTATAATTCCAGTGGCCACATGTTCACATATTTATTCCACAAGAACCTCAAAATAAATGTGTCCAAAGTGAATTCATTATTTTCTTCCCTACCTTCCTTTTCTGGTATTCCCTATTGCAGTGTCTCTCCCAGCATTCTTTTTTTTTTAATATTCATTAAGTCGCTCAGGCAAAAACCTTGGAGTCATCATTAACTCTAGTCTCTCCCCTACCAGGTAAAATCATCAAGTAATTTAAAAAGTACACTCTAATATCTCTCTAATTTACTTTCCTCCACCTCCAATGTCTCTCTCTTGGTTCAAGATACAAAAATCTCTTCTCTAGTCTCTGGTCTCTCTGACTCTCCAGTCTTGGCCCTTTTTTTTAACCCATTCCATATTGTAGCTAGGGTGATAGTTCTAAAATGCAAATCTGATCATGTAATGTAGCTTTTTGTTTAAAACTTTTTAATGCCTTACCATTATTTTTAGATCAAGTCCAAACTGAATAATCTGACCTACAAGATACATCATGGTCTGGCCTCTGCTCACCTCCCCAGCTTCATCCTTTTCCACATCCCTCTTACCCAATACATTCCATTATATCTTTCAGGTCATGCTCTCTCTTACCTTTACGCCTTTGCCCATGCTGTCACCCTAACTGGGCCACTCCATTCAAATGTCATCCTTTTTGCTGGACTAATCCTACTAATCCTTCATGTCATTTTAGCTATCACTTCTTCCTGAAAGTCTTCCTTGACCTACCAAATGTAAGCCAATGTCCTTCCTATGTGCTCCAACAGCAACCTGTATATTTTTTAACCTGAAGGGTCACTAGACAATAAAATAATGTCTTTTTCCTTATCTGAATTCTCTTGCAAACTGAAACACTGGTCTATTTAAGCAAGAACTGGTTTTACCTTGTTTACTACTATGCCTCTAACATAAGACAGAGAGCCTGATATGTTGTAGGTACTTTTTTTGTGAATGAATACATTTTTTGTGAATGAATAAGTTCCGGAATGAAATGCATGTTCTTGCCTCACAAACTCTCTACTGTTTACCACCTCCTGCACTGGCATTTTCCAAATCTCAGTATTCCCCCTGCTGGAAAACTTCTCCCTTTTTAATTCACTTTTATTCACTTTTTATTCACTTTTAAGCATTTAGTGTTGCTTCCTTGGGTAAGCCTACTCAATTCCTCTGGACAGACGGAGATGCTTCTTCTCTTACACAAGTAAATGCATTTTCATCTATATGTCTCTAGTATCTAATATACTGCCTAATGCATAGTAGCTATTCAATAAATATTTGTTTAATAAATACATGAATGATTGGTAGCTAGCCAATAACTGTTCATATGATCTGGAGATATGAACAAATTTGGGGGCAGACCCAGTAACTTTAACTAAATTGCAACTTAGTGGATTTCAGACTATGGGGACATTTGGAAGAACCAGTCATTGAAACTAACAAAATAGATTTTCCCACCTTGGTAGGAAGTACACTTAATTTTCCTAACATAAACTCTTCTTTCTTCGGCAATCTGAAATACATACTCTTTCTGGAAAAAAAAAACAAAACTGGTATTTGTTTCCTTTACCTTTTTCTAGTCCTTCTAAATATCTTGGACATGTATATGGCATTTTCTGATGGGGGAAGTAAGAGAGGAACTTCAGGAATAAGGAAAGAGATGGAAAAATATAAAATTTAAGAATTGATATACAGTATAAACAATACTGGATTGCTTAGGACACAGGTAACTTAAGCTCTAGCCTTAGATCTGCCACTTAGTAGCTACGTAACTTAAAAAAAAAAATTTTACCCATCCAGATCTTAATAACATAAGAGGGTTAAAGTAAACTTTAACCTCTCTAGCCAGCTGTATCTTCCTAAGAATGTTAGAAATCTGTGCCAATAAGTTAAACTTTAATCCCTACAATCTCCTAAATATTAAAAAATAGAAGAACTAACTGAAGGATGTGGTATTTATAAATAGAAAATTGCACAATTAAGGTGCTAATAAATTTGGAAGTGAGAGAAAGCATTTTATGTTAGGATTATCAGGAAAGGTATCATGAAAGATATGTATTTAATCTGAGCCTCAAGATGTGAGTAGGAATTCAGCAGAGAAAGAACAGTGGGAAAGAATTCCAAACAGAGGGACTTATATAAATAAGGGATGGAGATAGTAAAGAGCAGCTCACATTTGGGCAACAATAACTATTTGCTTCAGCATAGCATTCAGGTAAAGATGTTCTCAAAGACAATGAAACCTAGGGCTATGATTTAAGGAAGCATTGTTTTGCTTGTTAGATACTGCAGAACCACTGAAAGCTTTTGAACAGGAAAGCAATAAGATTAAAATGACATTCTAGGAAGATTGATCTGGAAATGACTCAAGAATGGGTTGGAATGCCTTGAACTGCAGTGGTCATAAGGAGATTGAATAGGAAAGACACTGCAATGGAAGGACTGAAATGACTTACTGACTAATTCAACGTAGAAGAAAGGGAAGTTCTCAATTCTTCCACCAGGTCTCCCACCCAAAGATTGGCTTTTAGACAATTATCTTATACCAAAAATAAGTAAGTAAAGTGAAGATATAGGTTACTGTAACTTGCTTCATGTAGTTTCTCTCAAACCATACAATTGTATGATATAGTCTAGCTCTGAACAGTACCGCTATCCTTTTGTTTTCCCAGTATTAACAGAACAGTGTTAACACAACATATAGGCTCTACCACTCTCACTAACTGAGAAAAGGAAAAACCCAAATAAACTTCACAAAATCCAGAACTTTCATTTCACTGATTTCTGATAGTGATTAACTTTCTGGTACTGATGTAGACTAATTTTCATGAAATTTTGTAAGTAGAAAAAATATCATTAAATAGAACTACTGAGAGATTGGTTTGAATTAGGAAGTAGAGATTCATGGAAAATAAAATTTTATTATTATTCAGAGTACTAATGAACCTAAATTAACAATAGCTAGGTAATGACTGCATGAAACTGGTTTCAAGTATAAAAAAATTAAGTATTATTTTTAAAAAGTCTCTATTGATCTGAGCTATTTATGGAGAAAAATTTAGGGGAGAGAGATACAGAGACAACTCCAACATAAGATGTTATGTGATAAGTGCTATAAAAATTGTTTAACTAGTGTAAAAAAGAATTCAAGACCAAAAGAAAATGGTTTTTGTCAGGATTATCAGAAAATAAGGGGAATTATTCTAAATAAGCCAAAAACAAGTTAACAACCTTTAACTGTATTTATTAAATTTTACTTGTTTTAGAGATTTCTTCTTTAAAATGTAAATATTTTAATTTTCACTTGTTCTTCATAATGCATAAATAAGCAATTAAGTATATATGATATACAACCTTTGTTATCAATCTCAACTTTGCAGAGTAAGTGTAGTTCTGGAATGGTTTGCATATTTAAAAAATACAAAATTCATGCATTTAAGTAATAAATATATATATTTAAAAAAATCTACCTTTCCTTCATCCATTGGATTATCACTTATATGGACGACAGGTCCTGGGTGAGATTTAGATGACCTAAAAGAAAAAACGTTAAGATGTTTTTTCGCAAGTAAAAATTGCAATACTATTACATACTCATTACAATAAGAATAATGAATGGAAAATAAAGATATATTTACAAAGGTTGAAAACATTTCAGCAAGTGATCAGTAACAGATATATAGTTCTCAATATGGATCAAAATAGGAATCAGGAAGAATAGTGACTCTCACATTGATATGTCACAAAAATTTTAAATTATGTACACCTGGGCTTCCCTGGTGGCTCAGCGGTTGAGAGTCCGCCTGCCAATGCAGGGGACATGGGTTCGTGCTCTGGTTTGGGAAGATCCCACATGCCGCGGAGCAGCTGGGCCCATGAGCCATGGCCGCTGAGCCTGTGTGTCCGGAGCCTGTGCTCCACAATGGGACAGGCCACAACAGTGAGAGGCCCGTGTACCGCAAAAAAAAAAAAAAAAAATTATGTACACTTTCTGTATAGGAAAGAATCTTCAATTTTGTATTTTAGCACAGAAAATTTATTCTCATGGTAGAATTCTCAAAGTTAATATTTTAAAATAAAGCAGCAAAAAAATAAAAAAATAAAATAAAATAAAGCAGCATCTAAAATATTGCTATCTTTATTTTACTCAATTCTAGCCTCCAGTTGGGGCATCTCATCTAGTTACACACTTCATACCAAAAATAAGAAAAATTCCATTATGGCTTTTAAAAAATCAACGAAATAATGCCACCAATATTTGCTCAGAGAAAAAAGAAGTCATACAGATAAGAATGTAGCTGAACTGATGTCTATAGAGTAGAAATAAGCAGAAATAACCCATTCATAAACTCTAAGAGTTGAGAGACCAGTCCACTTCATTGAGAGCCACTTGTGAAACCATACAGACACCTGCACCAGGCCTCCCCGCTATATGTTGTGATCAACTCAAAGAACAGACCTAGAAAACCTTGTTCCAAGGGACTGAGAAATAACAATGTTCCTGATAAAGGAAGGAAAACCAAACTTAATACACCATTACAGCTGCAACAACACATTACTTAAGGAGATATGCCACAAATTTATCCTTATGTCAAATTCTGTGGAATGCAACAATATGGAACTATTTGTTTAAAAACAAGAAGAAATGGTGAAAATGAACCTTGCCAATATCCTTAAATTCTGATTTTTATATCTAAATAATATATGAAAAAAATAAGAGAAAGAGATAAGATTCTAAGACAGTGAAAAGTTAGCACTAAAGATCCTTAGGGCCCTATAGCACAACACAGTTTTTGTTGTCATTACTGTTAAATAAAAGCAATCATTACCATATCAAAACTAAGGAAAATTAACTGTCAAATTAATTCTGCAATGTTACACTATAAACATTTACATTATATTTGGTAATTACTAAAACATAGCAAGTAGTGGTTTAGATCAGTGTTTTCTAAACATTGGTGGCAACTTGTTAGTGGGTCATGAAATCAATTTAGTGGGGCATGACCAAGCATTTGAAAGAAAAATAATTAGATGATAAATGAACAGAAAAAAATCTGGAATGTTTTTCACCTAAAAAGAATAATGGTTTTATTAAACTTGTGCTATAGCTTATATATATGTGAACATATTTATATATAATACGTGTATGTATCTATACAGATATATGTAAAGCATTTAAATTTTCAAACTGCCAATGGGGCAATACTTGCAAAAGGCTGATAAATCTGTATTTAATATTAAAAATTTAATTCTATATTTACTAATTAGCTATTACATAATATTATCATATATGGTACTGATAGTTTCAGATATGGAATATTTGCTCAAACTCACAGTTCAATGGCTTTATTCCACATAATGACGTAGCCTGAGAGTGTGAAGGACTCCACATTGACAATATGTATATTACCTCGTTCAGTGCCCACATAGAGCCACTTACTCTGGAAAGGCAGATGGCAAAACGTAACCCTGCAAGAGAAAATATATCCAAAAAGGAAATCAGAAAAATATCTGGTAAACTTTATTAACTGTATTAGAGGGTTAATAATGACATATACAATTTAGGAAAAGCAAAAAAAGATACAACCATCAGATTTATCAACTCACTGTAGTTAATATTCAATTATGCTAATTCAACTTTAATGTCAAATATAAGTCCTTACAGTAAATAGACAGCATAACCTGATAGAAAGAAGATGAGTTTTGACATTAGTATGTGTTTCAAATCTGGCTATGTCATTCACTGTGTTACTTCAGACGTATGACAAATGTAACTTTTAAAGCCACAAAGTGAGTCTAACACATCATCCCTAGGTACTACCGTATTTCTCAGAAGTTATTAACCACACGAATCCATCTTGGTACCTGTGCTGACTACTCCCTCTATGCAAAATGCTCCTCCTCCTCATGTTCTTCTCCTGTTCAAGATTTAGTTAAAATGCCACCTTCACTCAAATTGATACCTCAACACTTTTGTATCTCTATCAGGCTTGCCTTGTAAGAGAGTCTACCTTCCTCACTAACTTGTAAGCCTTTGGAAGGGCTAAGATCCTCTGTACTTAGGCTTAGACACTGATATTGGAATATACTCAAAACTATCTCCTTCTAAGTCCTGATGATATAAAAGTCCTTCATTGATACATTATAATAATTTACATGCATGTATTAAACTTTATAATCATTCCAACAATATCTAACATTTTCTATATAAGCTCAGTTGATAACAAGGTTAAGAATGGAAAATACCTTGTCCTTTTTGTAGAACTTATTTTTAGGAAAGACAAATAAAGATAGTATGTTATGAAACCATATAATGCTCATTTTTTTCAGACTACCTATTGTGTCTCTCAAAATATACTATTTAAAATTTTAATGGAATAGTCCTTTCAATAATACACAATGATGATAATCACTGCTGAACCCTCAAACTGACAGCAGTCATTAGGCAAGATACAGCATACAGAACATTTGCTATTCCCATTAACATAATTTCATTACAGAGAATTTTCAAGATGAAAACACTTCAAATAAATACATGCAACTCATGGTCTCACTAATTCCTAGAGTTAATGTTCATTCAGATAATTACTTAAGGTTCATCATCTATATTCTTTGTTGAGTGTTTTATATGATAGCATGTCATCTTTCCAAAGGGTTTATGTAAATTTAACAAAGAAATGACTACTGAATCAAAAAAACATCTTATAGTACCTTATTACTTCACAAGGCAGTAAGTCCACAGTACCTTTATGAAAACTTTAGGGCCATATAGGTTTCAGAATTCAGAATTTTCCACATTTTACCAAGGTACATAATAAGTATTTACATATTACCTAATATGGTGGTAGCACCTTGTAAACACACTGATTATTTCTGAGGTATAATTTTTGGCAGTTTCTTTTACTTGAGTTATAATTGTCCTATAACTTTAGTTTCAGTCGTACAACATAATTCAATATATGTATGCATTACGTAATGATCACCACAGTAAGTCAAGTTAACATCCATAGCCACAGGTATAGTAAGAATTTTCTTCTTCCTGTGACGAGGACATTTAAGATCTACTCTCTTAGCAAAGTTCAAATACATAACACAGTGTTATTACCTATAGTCACTGGAAGTTTCTTAAAAAGTTACACCTACCATATGATCCACCCATCCCATTCCTAGGTATTTACCCAAAAGAAGGAAAGCATATGTCTACACAAGACCTGTACACAAATGTTCATAGCAGCTTTGCAACAGACCCAAACTGGAAATAACCCAAATGTCCTTCACCAGGTAAATGGATGAAAAACTTGTGTTATATACTTAGAATATTATTCAGCAGTAAATAAGGACATGCATACAACATACAACATGCATACATGCAACACCAATGAATCTCAAAATCCTTAAGATGAGCAAAAGCCAGACAAAAAAGACATATTTTATCATTCCACATACAATTTATATGCAGTAGAAAATGCAAACTAAGCTACTGTAACAGAAAGCAAATCAATGGTTGCCTGGATTGTGAGGGTAGAGGCCAGTAACAGAAGAGGGGAGAGATTACCACAAGGAAACATTTTGGGGTGATGGGTAGGTTCATTATCTTGATTGACAGTTTGGTGACAGTTTCATGAGTGTATGTGTCAAAACTTATCACATGGCTTATTACTTTAAATATGTACAGTTTATTATATGTCAATTATACCTAAATTAAGCTATTTTAAAATGTTTTGTTTTCAGAGATTTGTGGCTTTAGGAATTATGAAAAATAAGACTGTGACTCTGATTAATACATAGGCACAAGCTCTGGAGTTAAACTGCCTGGATTCAATTTCAGCTCTGTCACTCACTAGCATGTGGCCTTCGGTAAACCATTCAGTCTCTCAGAGCCTCAGTTTCCAAGTGGTAAAGCACATCTACCTTAGTGTTCACCTGAGGATCAAATAAGACAAAGCATGGTAGATGCTTAAAATGGGGCCTGACACAGGTAAGTGCTCAATAAATGTTAGCTAATTATTATAAAAAACTAAGTGATACTCTACCAATTAGAAGTTATAGGGCAAATTTTAATGACATGAAGAAAATAAGGTACAATAATAGCATGCCAGATACAAAATGAACAATGCAATAAATATCATAAAAACAACTATTTCTGGTACTTCCTTGGTGGTCCAGTGGTTAAGAATCCATCTTCCAATGTAAGGGACAGGGGTTTGATCCCTGGTCAGGGAACTAGCTCCCACACGCGTGCCGCAACTAAGAGTTCGAATGCCACAACTAAGGAGCTGGCGAGCCGCAACTAAGGAGCCTGCCTGCCACAACTAAAACCCAGAGCAACCAAATAAATATTAAAACAGACAAAACCCAAATATTTCATTTGAAATGTACCTTAAACTAAAACATGAATAGAGCTCAAATATTCTGAAAATTCAAAAATAATTTCAAAATAAATAAGTCAAAATAATGACAGTTTGATTTTAAAAAATCAGAAATATCCAACTTCCTGATCTGTTCTGCTATTTTGCAATTTCCCATTATTCTTCAAAAAACAGTAGTTACTGGCTTAATACAATTACATGATCCATCTTTGATTTTAATACTAACAAAATTATTTAAATAATGTGTTTACAAAGTTTGAACTTATCTCCTTAAGGGCAGACATTTTGGATATATCATACAATATTTTCTGTTCCTAGCACAGCAATACCATACTGCAGCTGTTTCTCAAATATTTAAAGAAATGAAGAATAAATTTTTTACTGTTCAGAAAAATATCTAGAACTTTTCCCTAGGCTCACTTTTTCAATATGAGCTGCCATAGTAAGATTTTTTTCCCCAGTCAACTATAAAACCAACTTACATTGCTGGGAAATTTTAAGCAACTTTATGTTTTAATCTTTATCCTATTTGATATTTAACATATTAAGCAGGAACTTAAACTGTTTACTTACTGATCTGACACGAAGACTTTAATACTGTCCCTAGAATGAGTCTTGTACACTTTAAAAAAAAATACGCATCATAGGAGTGTATTTGTACAATGCACAACCAAATTTAAAAATTACTCTGTTACATTATTACCATCATTATTTGAGTCAACCGAGAAGGGGGAAAGTCAAATAGTTTTTACCACAATTAACTTGATAATTTATTAACTAGCAAATTTTTGTTGTTGTTTTGTTTTTTTGGCGGTACGCAGGCCTCTCACTGTTGTGGCCTCTCCCATTGCAGGGAACAGGCTCTGGACGCGCAGGCTCATCGGCCATGGCTCACGGGCCCAGCCGCTCTGCGGCATGTGGGATCTTCCCAGACCGGGGCACGAACCCGTGTCCCCCGCATCGGCAGGCGGACTCTCAACCACTGCGCCACCAGGGAAGCCCTTAACTAGCAAATTTTAATGGGTAATGAACAGGTTGGATTAGGAATATTGAGAAAAATAAAATTCCATGCTGCAATCAAATAAAATAATACCATGCCAGTGATTTAGGGAAAGGCCAATAAGAAAATGTGGTCCCCCAAAACATATTATTAAAAAAAGCAAGTCAATCAACATGCCCTACCAAGAACTGCAAGATTCTAAATTTGGGGCAATTTAATCAGTCAGTTACCAAAACATAAAACTGGTGGTTAACACAAACTAGACTTTACTTATTATAATTAAGAGTGTCTTTTCCATCTGTTATATAAACATGACCTTATTTCCTTGTTTACAAAATAAGAATCTTAGCCTCCTCTGTTGAAAATTGAGAATATATAACTAAGTAAGCTTTTATGTAATAATTAAATTGATGAAACTATTATATTGATTATTTAAAAGGAATAACGTATATTAGCAGACTTAAAACTATATACACAAATTAAAAACTATATACATATATTATGTACATGTCTGATACGTACACATATACATATAGAGAGATTTGTTGTTATTTAATGAATCTAAGAAAGTGATGCATGATAGAAATCTAATATTTTTCAGTAAAAGTAGTCATGAAACAGGGCTTCCCTGGTGGCGCAGTGGTTGAGAGTCTGCCAGCCGATGCAGGGGACACGGGTTCGTGACCCGGTCAGGGAAGATCCCACGTGCCGCGGAGCGGCTGGGCCGGTGAGCCATGGCCGCTGAGCCTGCGCGTCCGGAGCCTGTGCTCCGCAATGGGAGAGGCCACAACAGTGAGAGGTCCGCGTACCGGCGGGGCGGGGCGGGAAGGGGGAAGACCGAAGGAAAACTTTTTAGGAATGCAAGTGCATGTATCATGAAGCTAAAACATTACCTTAGATTAAAAACAAATTCATGGACTTCCCTGGTGGCGCAGTGGTTAAGAATCCGCCTGCCAATGCAGGGGACACGGGTTCGATCCCTGGTCCGAGGAGACCCCACATGCCGCGGAGCGACTAAGCCCGTGAGCCACAACTACTGAAGCCCAGGTGCCTAGAGCCCGTGCCCCGCAACAAGAGAAGCCACCGCAATGAGAAGCCTGCGCACCGCAGTGAAGAGTAGCCCCCGCTCACCACAGCTAGAGAAAGCCCGTGTGCAGCAACGAAGACCCAACGCAGCCAAAAATAAATACATAAATAAATAAATTAAAAAACAAAAACAAAAAACCCCCAAATTCATGACTATTGTTTTTCATGCACTTTTATTATAAAGATTAATTTTTATTTTAATGTGATAAAGATCATAATAAATGACAGTGACTTCAGTTTTTACTGATACCAGGAGACCACGTTAATTTAAGCTTATGTGCTGACATTATTAAGGCAAAAGGTTATACCAAAAATAATTTATAATACATATAGTTGAGATCACATGGAAAACATTAAAACTCCGTAAACACTAATAAGGTTATATATTATAAGAATGGCATATTAAATTGAGACTGATAAGGTACTTTAAAATGGACAGGTTAAGCCAAAAAAAGGGGGTGACTGAAACCAATATAACAGAAATACACAGATGATAAAGTTGCATTCCCTCAGTGTGTCACTAAATGGAGCTGCATTCTGAATCCCTATACTGGACTTAGACACAGATATACTTATCCTACTCAAAGCGTTACTGGGAACACGATAATTTTTATACTTGCTTGAAGGACTTTAAAAAAATGTATAACATGCTAAGTTTTAGGGAGTGATACGTATATCCTATTCACTATCCTTAGCAGCAGTT
This sequence comes from Globicephala melas, assembly GCF_963455315.2. NCBI lineage: Eukaryota > Metazoa > Chordata > Mammalia > Artiodactyla > Delphinidae > Globicephala > Globicephala melas. Next base: position 70,778,736 of record NC_083327.1, on the reverse strand, counting down.
TTTCAAATACTATGTAGTCAACAAGCTCCATATTAGGAAGATTTACTATTACCAATTTTCTTTAGCAAAAGAACATGCACAGCCTCCTATGTTGACATTAATCATCCATAAGCAAGGGCATAATACACAGATGATTACAACTTTACAGTTTAATCCATAGAAAGAAATATGAACCAATAAGCTCTTCTACGTGCCTATACCACCATTGATCAGCCCGACATGACAGGAAATATGTCATCATTTTTATAGTCTCAGCAAAATCACACTATCTTGCACCTAATAAGTACTCAATAAATATTTGTTAAATGGACAAATGAACTATAAAAATTTGTGAGGATTTATTACGTTAATTAACAATCAGATATTCCTTTTTTTTTAAACATCTTTATTGGAGTATAATTGCTTTACAATGTTGTGTTAGTTTCTGCTGTACAAAAAAAGTGAATCAGCTATATGTATACATATATCTCCATATGCCATCCCAGCTTGCATCTCCCTCCCACCATCCCTATCCAGAGTTATCTTTCAAAGCCAAGAGAGGTCACACACACCATTATCTTACTTGAAACTCTAATGGCTTCCTACCTTCTACCATAATGCTTCTGAAGCAATATTTAGTGACACACTGTGGTACACATGTCTGAGAGAGGGGGTTATAGATGTAAAGTGTGCTGGATTTGGTCAACTGATATTCAGCAGCCTCTCCCATATCCTCCTACATGCCTTCTTGTACTGCAGATGCTAGAAAGCTAAAACCTACATTTACCAGACACTCCTACAACTGGAATTCTAGATGAAATTAAGTTTCTACTAACTGAATGTGCTTAAGATTTGTAAGCAGAAGTGAGGCAGAGACCATCTTCCTGCTGTTTCCGCTGACAAGAATGTTCATGAAAACCTGAGAGGTAAGAGGCACTAAGACATAGCAGTGGGGACCAGATACAGCATTCCCAGATCTACTCCTTAGATGCACATGGTGAGACGCAGTTGTATGGCAGGAATATTAAGTTCTAAAACTCAATAGTTCTAGCACACTTCCAAACATTTTATAAACAGCTATATCCTTGAATTAAATCCCTTTATGCTAAAAATATCTACAGTGCTTTCTGTTCCTGTGTTGAACTCTGACTAATACAGCAAAGAAATATACCATATCTGCTACTTATCTATGATAGTTTATAGGAACCAAAAAAATACCCACTTATAATGTATCTTGTTCAGACAACATTATTCATTTAATGTTTTAAAGTTGGAAAAAGGTTAAGAATAACTTTCTTATAATCGCATAAAACGCTTTTCAAGAAGTAGACCTTGTCCTTGTTTCCAAAATTATCCTATCATTGTTAGACACCTAACAATGTCTAACAAGATACAGTTCCCAAAACACGTGAGACTGCTTTATGACTTAGTACATCTGAACATAATGGAAATTCCCTTTCCCCTTCGTCAGTGTAGGAAATTACTACTAACTCTATAAATCTGTTCATATGGGCTCCTTTGTAATGCTTTATCTAAAATTCCCCAAACATGTTGATATGTCCTTTTTCCGGTTAATCTTCAAAATTTCATAAGGAAATTTCACTACATTTATATCACGTTTTCCATTGCATTGTAATTCGTCATTTCATCTACCTTAGACAATTATAACTTCCGTATCTTTCTGGAATTGATGACAGTATTTGCATGAACCAGAATCCTAATCAATGTTTATCAAGTGAACTAATGCAAAAGAAAATAAAAAAGCAAATATTAGATACTTTTCTTAAATTAATTGTACCTTACACTGTTATTAGATGAAAATTTAAGTTTGCATCAATGAACATGGAAATATATTAAAACAGCAGTCAGCTGAAAGCAATTTATAAATCTGTTCAAAGGATTTCCTTTTTATTTGTAGTCCCACATATCTCTTCTGATAAACTGTCACAGCTACTTTAGAAAAATCTTCATCACATCTATAACACAGCAGTACAATGTAATAAATATTTTAAAAAATAAGCTTCAGAGATTTTCGAAGGTCATTTTACATTTGTATTGATTTACTATATGCTTTATCAATTACATCTCAATTTTTACAAAACATTTAAGAACTTTTGGAAATATGCCAAATAAATCATGGTATTAACCTTCCTTGTGAAATGAGACCTTACTGTAACATCATCAATGGCTATCAAAAAAACTGAGTATCAGTAAGTAAAACAGTAAATATCAAATAGGAAAACAGTATATGTCAACTACAGAAATAATAAATAACATCTGAAAAAAAACCCAAACAAACTGTTCCTTGTTGTATGGGGGGTTTCTTTAAGTTCTGTTTTCAAAGATATTACCTTGAGGAATGAAGATGAGAGTGTTTTTATATAACAAATGCTATGATAAACAAAAGCAATCTGGTACTCATCAGCAACTGTTAGCTATACTTTTTTTCCATTTCTATATTAGATTGCTCTTTACTGTTTGGATAGGTATACTCTATATATCTTCTAGTCTATGGCTTGATTATTAAAGAAGTTTCTCTCTCTCTGTGTATATATATACACACACACACATAAATATTACCCTATTTGTACATTTATGCAAACTTACTATCTCAGTCATTTTTTATTAGTTTTTATTATGTTTGTCTCCTTTAAAATTTACTCTTTCCATAAGTCATATTAACAGCCTGGAACAACATATTCTTCCATATTTTTTCTCCGTGTTCATTAAATACACATAAGACAACATAAATTTGGGGTGGGGAGGGAGTCATTGTTTTTAAAAAGAGTTCTGTACAAATTATTCTGAATCTTGTGTTCTTATGCATCAGCACCTGGTGGATGGCGTTTGTCTTTTAACTTTATGGTAAGTGTGCTTGTTGTACAGAACTTTTAATCCTTTCCTTTTTAGCTTGTGAGTTTTTTTGTATGCTATTTAAGCACACCTGGCTCAGGTCTTACAGATATTCCCTGTGTCACTTTCTTACAAGTTTTAATTTTTCTGTGTTCATTTCGCATTTAAGTCTTTAACTGGCTTGCAATTTACTTTACTTATGAGGTAGGGACCACTTTTCCTTATTTAGATAAGAGTTGTCACAGCATCTTTTGTTTATTGCATTCTTTTTGTTTGTAATGCCACCTCTGTCATATATCAAGTGTGTGTGATCTCGCTCTATTCATATACGTGTTTCTGGAGTCCATTTACTGTGTTTTCATTCATTTCTCTTTCTCTTGTAATCACTGTACCATTTTAATTTCTATACCTTTATAATAATTTTTGATATTTAATAAAATAAGCCCCATCATCTTTCTTTTTCAAAACTGTCCTGGTTGCTCTGAGCCTTTCTTTTTTCCAAATGAATTTTAGATCAGCTTATTTCCAAATGAATTTTAGATCAGCTTATTAAGTCCAATGAACAATGGTGTTAATATTTAGATTGAAATACTACGGAATTTATAGATTTGGAGAGGAGTGACATTTTAAAACTTGAGTATTCCTTCCTCTGAAGCTCTCCATTTGTTTAAATCTTCTTTTATTCCTTCAATAAAGTTTTAGCACTTTCTCCACACATATCGTATACATTTTTGCTGGTGTTATTTCTAGGAACACTGTAACCTTTGTTGCACGATCTGTGCTTTTTTTCCCTTTTCCTTCCATTTACTTTCAAACTTTGTGTAATTATGCTTTATGTATATCTTTTATAAACAGTTTAATAGATGTATTTTGTTGTTTTTTAATCCAATCTCAAAATCTCAGTAGATGATTTTAGTATATTTACAATGATTTTCATTACTGATATAGTTGAACTAAGTTTTTAACCTTATTTAAACATCCTTTTTCTTTCTATCATTTTATCTCTTTTCCTGACCCTTATTTATTTTCTTCATTTCCTTCTCTAATGGTTTTAATATTATATATTTTCTATCTTAGCAGTTACTCTTACACTTCTAAGACACATCTAACTTTACAGCTTCCTAACAAAGTCTGAACGAATGAGTATTGCAGGGGGCTTAGTGTCAGATAAATGTTATAGTTTTCAAGTTCTTTCATAGCTGACAATGTTAGAATATAGCTCAAAAAGGTATTTCTAATTTTATTGGTTATGTCAGAAGTTAGACCTTTCAACCTAAAGATATTTTAGCTCCACAAAACTTTCTTCACTTGTGCCTCTGATCACTACTTCTCTCCCCATTGTCCTGTTTTCTCCCATCTTCTCCACCCAAAAGATCCCTGCAATTCTTGGGCTGAAATCTCCATCTTCTGCCTTTATCTTATCACTGTCTCTATCATATTCACCCCATTGCTCTAAAGTATTTTTATTTTTAAGCAAATTACAATAAATAAATTTTAACTTTAAGTTAGACTAAAGAGAAGGGTAGATAAAAATCAACAAATTAGGTATCAATAAGAGGTAAGAATAAAATGAATAAATCCACAAACTACTTCATTTGGAAGACAGAGAAACAGAACAACTTCTGATAAATCATATTAGAAATATGTTAATACAAAGTGAGAAAGGAAAGATAGAAAATACAAAAGTAAATTTAAGTACACAAGAATACAGTGGGATACAAGCCTCTCATCTTAATGAAATTCATCATACTCTGAATCATGAAATTTATTCAAGAGGAAAACAAAAAGGATCAATAACCATAAATGAAACTGAATATATTTAAAGTATGTACAAAAAAAATTCTAGCCCTGAAAGGTTTAAGTATACTCTGAAAATATTCAGAAAATAGATAATTCCTCTATTAATTTCTCTGACCTAGAACAGGAAGACAGAAAGGTTACTCAATTCTTTAATATGAGGGAAGGATGCCCTGATACCAAAATTGGAATATAACGTTTTCCTGTTATTGTCAATCTCACGAACAGAAGTAAAAACCCTGAAGAATATATTAACAATCATATTTAACAATATAAAATAATTTTCAACTTTATTCAAAAAATTTCACAGGCATACAAGAATGCTTAGTGTTAGGAAATCTATTAATGTCATAGATTAAATCAATATGGAAAAGGGAAGTGAAAAATCACATGATAATCTAAAAAGATGTTATAAAGGCATTCAATTAAAATTTAACTTCCATAATTGACCACCAACTCATAGGGGGGAAAATTCTATCTTAAATCTACATCCTATATTATGCTTAACAGTAAAACCCTAGAAGCAGTATTATTAAAATTATTACAAAGAAAAAGATACTTGCTATCAACAATATCATTGAACACTGTTCTGGAAATTCTTGCTAATACGGTAAGGCAGGAAAATGAAAAATAAAATTTTCACTTTCATTTTGAAAATCCCTGCCAAATTATTACAGATGGAAGTCTGCTGTACCTCACAGGCATGCTGGTTTAGGAAAAAGAAATACACTGCTCAAAGCTCTATTCTCCCATCTCACTCTTTTTTACAAAAAAAGAAAAAATTTAAAAGCTCTGCTATGAGCCAAAGACCAAATAGCACTCCAAGGGTAATCAAACAACCTAGCCAGTTTTGGATTAGTGAGAGGAATAAAGATTATATATAAAGTTAGTTGGAGCAAATACTCTTGTTGTTTTTTCTGTTTGAAGACTCTCCTTCTTAGAACCTATCTCCCAGGTAATTAACACAGTCTGTGGAGGATCATGCCTTCTAGAAAAAAGAGATTCCCCTCTGTTTCTGCAACGGCAATGTGGTACCAATCAAACATTTTTTATTGAGCATTTACTAGATGTCAGGCATTGAGACTGCTGCTGAGAATAAAATAAGGAAAATACTTACCATTTATTTTCTAATCGAGAAGATAATCAAGAAACCAAGGCAATAAGAGTAAGAATGGTATGTGCTATTTTAGGGAAAGAACACCATACTGTGGGGTAATACAAAACCTAGTCTTGGGAACTTACAGAAAAACCTGTAAAGGAAATGACAAGACTTCAAAGATGAACAGGCATTAGCCAGCCATGGAAAGAGAATCCTAAGTGTCTTCTGAGCAGGGAGATCAGCTCATACAAATAAGCAGGAGAGAGGATAGTTCATTAAAAAACTGAAAAGCCAGGGTGGCTGGACTATAATCATAAAGAGAGGGAGAAATATAGTGAAATAAAATTATGGTGACTAAAAAGAAGAGTCACAGATCTTGCAAGATCTTTTAGGGAATGCTAAATATTTAAGTTTCAACTTCATTTTGAAGGCAGTGAAAAGTACAGTGGACATTGGTTGTTTATCTACCTACCATGCACTCTTCAGTCCACTTCCCCTAATATTAGTTAGATGTTCATTAGGGTGCCTGTATCTTACCCAAGTTACCTGTATATTCATACTTTGGGAGACACTTAAACCACACTGAATTCCAGAGATAAGCCAAACCAGGCAGGGCAATTCCATGTACTTGCTGCCATTTTAAGTCAGATAATCCAAGTCTAAAGCCAATTAGATATATTCCCTCTATGAAGGTCAACTGATTTGGGATCTCAATTACATCTGCAAAATCCCTCCACAGCAGTACCTTGATTAGAATTGAATACTTAGGAGAAGATGTGTGTTTACCAGGGGGGTAGGACTCTTGGGGATCATCTTAGAATTCTGCCTCTAATAGTCTTCCCTTTACCCTCCAAAGATTCAATCCCTCCATTCACCCATCTCAATATTCCCAAAGTCTCAACCAATCACAACATTAATTCAAGTCCAAAATCTCAAAATCTCAGCTCAAAAATTCCAAATCTCATCATCTAAATTTGTTGCAGATGAGGGTCCTGCGTGTTACCATTCAGTATAGATAGATCTTGGGCAAAATTCCACTCCATCCCTGGACCTATGAAACTGAAGAGATAGATTATCTGCCCCCAACACTCCAAGCATTCAATGGTTGGACAGGCATAGGATAACAATTGTAGAAATTCCTGTTCAAAATGAAAAAAAGTGGAAGGTAAAAAGGACTCCATAACAGTTTTGAAATCCAGGTGGGCAAATGTTGGATTTGTCTTAATTAGCTTCAAGGCCTGGGAATAAGCCTCTGTGGCTCTCAGTTCTGCCCTGCTAATCATCCTTTTTCATGAAAGACAGCAACTGTTTACAGCTGAGTACTTTTATGGGCCTGATTCCGGATGCAGCCTCCTTTCACATCGTACTCTGTTTCTTTAAGTCCCAGCTGGCAATGTTTCTGCTGTACAACTTTCTCAAGAAACTTGTGGGTCTTGAACACATTTCACTGGGTCTTCTGCATTAGCAAAAGTCACACCCACAAATCTTTTGGAGATAACACCTTCTCTATCTAGGCTGCTGCTGAGAGGCCTGAGGGATAATACTCAAACTTCCTACAGGCTATCTGGTTGAGAAGATCTGTAGATCTTCTGTAGAAGATCTGTAAGATTCTCAATATCTTAAAAGAGCCCTTTATGTGATTAAATACTTTGACCTTTTGGTCTATAGAAGATTTTTAGTGAAAAGTTGTTCAGCCACACCCTCTTGTTTTTCCCTATGCCACACTTTCAGAAGCAATCTCCCTTTTGCCATATAGATCAGGGTAAGAATTTCCCAAATCATCAAGTCCTGGTTCATTTAATGATTCTTCCATCAATTTATTTCTCTCCTCTTGCATTTTACTATAAAGCAGCAAGAAAAAGTCAGATCACACCTCCAAGCCTTTCCTTGGAAATCTCCTCAGCTAAATATACAAGTTAACACTTATACATTGTGCAAGAGACACTTCCTTTAAGCTTCCTGCCACTATATAACAAGGAACTTCCTCCAATTTCCAAAATCATGTTCCTCTCTTCCTTCTGAGCTCTCTCTGGCAGCAGTCTCCAAGTCCAGAGTCCTGCAAACAGCCTGTCAAAACAATTTAGGCCTCTCTATCATGTTTCCTCTGCTCACTGCCCAATTCCAAAGTGATTTCTACATCTGTAGGTATTTGTTACAGGTATCTCCTCCTTCCATATCTTTTTATACCTGAGTACATTATAAAGCCCTTGTGCTACTAGGCCAGTCTCTTTGACTGTCTCTAATTCCCTTGTCAGGATTTCTTAGTTATTAATTTACTCTAGGAAGTTATCCAACATTTCCTGACTTTCACAGTCTCAAGGCCATCAAATCAAAAGTTTTTTCTCTGAACCCTGAGAATGTTTGTTTCCTTTTTAAATTTTCTCTCAGTATGTGGTTCTCTACACTTAAAATTCCCAAGGTGACTCATCATTTCCATATCAACAAGCAACTCTTTTGTGGATTAGAATTAGTCTGGAGTAGTAGACCCCTCTGCCTGCCTTCCTAACAAGCCTGGATATCATTCCATTCCTTTGTTCCAGTCCTGAATTTCCTCTCACCAAATCGTTCTCATTTCTAATGCTTGTATACTTTTCATTAACCTGCTTTCAAAGAAAAATATTTTGCCATTACCACAAAAACTGTAATTCTAGGTGTAGAATCTGTTCCAAGATTATGATTTTTTTCTTGTTAAATACGTGAATGAATTAATTCAAAAGCTTTGGAAGACCTGTGTAGACTTTTGAGGGCCAATATCTAGCTAAATTCTCTTTTACAGCTATGCCCTGTTCTTGTGCAGACTAAGCAAACTGTAAGCCTCACAAATATGCAAAACACAGTATTTAGGTAGTATCATAATAAGAATATCATGGGACAAATTAAGTTTTTGTTTCTACATTATTTTATCTATGCTACTAAGAAAATCTGATGACTCGGCAGCAGTCAGTTCCTGAAGTACCTTATAAGCACCAACTCTCCCAACTGCTGTGTTGTTATCTGAATGGATTACTCCTTTTATCAGGTTTTCTTTTTCCCCTTTAGAGGACTTTGGACATTGATGCTCCATTGATAATTATTAAGATGAAAGTTTGATTATTAATGGATTATTAATCCATATACTACTGTATTTTCCTAACCATTAGTTTAGAATGCATGCATGCTTATTTTATTCCCTAAACCAATAGATGTATCTATCATCAACTGAAAAAGCTTAAGTCAGAGTAAATAAACTGTAACTCAGAGTGTTAGAGTAAAAGAAAACATACCTTTAAAAGAAATGTATTGGTTTCAATATACAGACTCAGCAATTCAGGGGTCTAATATATTTATGGAGAAAAGATTCTATCTTCTGAAATTTCACTTAGGGAATAGTAAGTCCTAAATAGGAAAGCCCAGATATATAGTTTATTCTTATTTAAAAACTGTTATGCAAAAATTTAACATGGATAAGAATATTGGTCATGCTAATTCAAGGTGATGAAGAAAGACTAGCTGACAGTTGTAGTTGCTTTTAAACCCACAACTTCCTCCAATTAAACTTCCTTTAAAGGAAAAAAAAAAACATAGAAGCTAAATGGAACATATTCTGATAAGGCAACTGCCAGATAGAATTTTACGTGTCAAATTCAGTTTCTACCAAAACCAACACACAAAGCAGTGAAGTAACGTCTAAATTCATGTAGTTAAACCAAGACTTGAGACTCCAATTTCTATATTTTTTTCTTAAAAACCATAAAAGTGAAATTCTGTCAAAATATCCATATCACATGGTTGCATAACAGTGTGAACACTACTGAACTGTGCACTTAAAAATGGTTAAGAGAGTAAACTTTATGTTACGTATATTATAGCACAATTTTTTTAAAACCAGAAAAAAACCTACATTATGAAAAAATACAGTTTAAATCATTACAATTTCTATTTATGTGAATTTCTACTAAAATAAGAGAATTTAACTAGTTATTAAAATAAGACAACATTACAATAAAATCTCTGAATTATTTAACACTTGTTCAGAATATAATAAAACTGGTTTATAAAATTTTCATATTTCTCCTCCCTTTCTTAGTTTCAGAAATAAAAATGCAAATAGCATAAAAATGAAATAGAGTAACTTAACTATTAAGTTAGCCCAAATCCACTGTGGAATGAGGGGAAAACTAACTAGGCTACTGCTTATTGTACTTCAATGTCAACAATAAAAATAAGCTGCGTGGTAGTTATTACAAGTATTCACAAAGATTCTAGCTCTTTTCCTTCTTGGTTAGATGAGTAAAACTAGGGATGGCCATGGGACTTGCTCTGGGCCAAGAAATGAGAGTGGAAGAGATAGTATCACTTCCAGGCAGAAGCTTTAAGAGCCAAAACATGCTTCACCATATTCTTTTTCTGTCTGCTTCAGTGACTGGTAATATTGTAAAGACTGGCTGTTCCTCAGCCAGGATTCTGGAATAAAACTGATAATGAAAAGGAAGAGAGTTCCAGCAAATCCACAAAGAACATACAGCATAAGTAAAAATAAACTGTTGCTCTTTTAAGTCTTTCAGATTTTGAGTATTCTGTTACCACAGCATAACACCAGACTATCCTGATACAGTTATAAAAACTGCATGCAAGGCAGCTGTGTAAAGAAAAGAATGGATTTCTACAAATGAGAGAGATGGAAGGATGGGCAGGAAGTGACAGGCTTCTATCCCTCCCCTGCCTGGGGCAGCTGCTCCAACAGAAGGCTTCCATCAGAGTACTGATTACAGGGCATTAGGAAAAGTCGTGAATGACAGAGAGCTCAGGGTGAGGGGCAGAATAAGCCTTGCCACCATAGGCAGGTTGCTAGAGCTGGAGGAAAGCCTCTACTATGCCTTCCCCTCCCAACCTGTAACCAGGTGCTGAGGAAAAGTAGGCTCCGCCCAAATGCCACCTCTCTCCTTCTTGCCATTTGAGGAAATCTGAACTTTAGTCTTGAGAGAATATAACAAGGTTCATCCATGAGGCATCAGGCCCATTTCTTAGCATGCAAGTACAAAAGCTGCCATACAAGTTTGTAGCCATCCTAGAGGATTTCATCCAAAGAAGATACTCAAGGACCAAGTTACTCATGCTACAGTTTCTTGTTTCTTGTGGTCCTAATAAAGGCCGAGGAGGAGCTCAACTTTGAACAGAATCAACTAGTTTCTGCTGGTGAGGTGGGTAAAGTGTATTACAGAACTCAAAACTGGGAACTCCATCAGTTCATTTCATTTGTAACTTTTAGGATCACCTCATACAATTGTACAGGCTGTGGCCTGAATAACAGCACCCAACCAAGGAGGGGAGTGGTGGACTCTGAAGCTGCATCCACCAAGAAGGGCTACTTTTTTGTATTTCACACAAAGGTGCCTTCTGTTTGTCAAGATATGTGCCTACAGGTACCTTAGAGACTAGCTTACTGTTCCTTATCCACATTTATCAGAATTTCTTGGAGACCATCCTTAGGGGTACTCTAGAGGAGACTTACTATGTACCAGACAATCATGGGACTGACCACTCTGGAACTCCTTGAGGTATGATCCTTCCTGAAGATTACCATGATGACCTGCAGTGTATGTTTGTGAACTTGGACCACATAGTGCCACATTCCTGTGTCTCAATGAGGAATATGGGCACGCCACTGGAGAATATTCTTCTACTAGAATTCTACATCCTGGAAGAAACCCTTCAGTGGATGGTGGTTTAAGAGAACTTCTACAGCACTACACCAATCAAATGACACCACTCTGATGTGCTAGAGCACAGGTTTTCTTAACTTTGACACTTGATATTTTGGACCAGACAATTCTTTGTTACGGAATGGGGGGCTGTCTTGCGATTTGTAACATATTTGACAGTAGCCCTGTTTTTATCTACTAGATGCCATTAGCACTGCTCGCCCACCCCCAACTCCCAACTGTATAAAAAAATGTCTCCAGACATTGTCAAATGCCCTCTGGCGGGTAAAAATGCACCAGGTTGACAACAACTCTGCTAGATCTACACTTCCATTTCCAGTATGAGACTGACGGCAAGAAGATAGGTACTGGGACTAAGATGCCCACCACTATTTCCACCAGCCCTATGGCATTTGAGGCTGATGGAGGGCTCCCCTTGAGATCCCACTGGCAAACAGACAAAGAAACTCTGCCCAGCAAGTTGAGATAGCCTTACTCCCATCAGGCAGAAAAGAATGAACCTTGACTTTTTGCTTGCTTTTCCTCCCCTATCTCATCCCTCCCTCCTTCCATTAACCCCTCCTTCTACTTCTCCTAGAAGTAGAACCATGATTCCAAGCCACTTAGATGATTTATCTTCCCAGACAAGATGTAGCCCAATAGCAAACTTTGCTACTGACCCCCTGCCAGCTCTGGCCTGGCATACAATGTAGACATGCCCTGACGTTGGCCAGAAAAGTCTGGATTGCTGTATTCCCAGCAGCCTCTTTAGCTTGCCTACTTTAGAAAGCCACTGTGGGCAGAAGCCCAGGCTCACAAACAGACTGATCAGTTTATACAACCTGAATGGATTGATATTTATCAAAACAGGGACATGGCCTGATCCTTGGACATGGATTGGGTAGTCTAATGCCTGCCTTCCCCCAGGCAAGGCCTGACACTAACTCCACTGCATTTAGATACTAGCTAGACTTCTTAACCTTAACACACAAACACACATCAAAAATATATCTCATAAGCAATGGGGGAGGGGGGGACTATATTCCTTACTCATAGTTCATGCCAAAGTTAGTTCCATATGAATCAAAGTTTAAGCATAAAAATGCAGCTATAAGAGCACTATAAAATATGGGAGAACGTTTAATAAAATTGGAGTGAAAATGGCCTTTCCAATCAAAGCACAAAACTCAGATCATGTGAGAGGTTTCTTTGATCAAGTCGTTCCACGTCTACAAATCTATCTTACAGATATACTTGCATAAGTGGACAAAGAAATATATGTAACATCACAGAGCATAATGAACAGCAGGCTGAAAATGATATGTGTCCACTTATATCAAATCCAGTCCTGGATATATCAAACGTCCAGTCAATTGATGAAGTCTGACTGAATAAAATATGGCACTTCGATACAATGAAATATCATGCAGTTATGAAAATGACTAAAGAAGATTTAAATATACCAATATGAAACGACCTATCAGATATATTGCTAAGTGAACACAAGTTACAGAAAGAATATGTAATGCCTTCCCTTTTATGCAAATAAAATAGCTATATGGAGAGATTTCTGCTTATGTATACAGACTGTAAGTATTTCTAGAAGGACACAAAAGAAATTTATGTGGGTGCCTCTGGAGAGGAAGATGGGTCTGGAAAGGAAGGAAACTTGATTTTTATCGTATATGCTTTGAAGTTTTTGAATTAGTTTTTAGATTGTGCATAAAATCCATCACAGAAAAATGAAATTAAAGAATAAAATTCAAAGGAAAATTTCAAAAAAGAATAGCAAATAACATATATATATATAAAATAACTGAGAAAATTCTTACCTTTCTCTGCAAAATTTAAGTGAATGTAGTATGGCAGGTCTCTTTTGACGTAAATTCCATAAATGTAAGGTGTCATCAGCCAAGGCACTCACAAGAGCTCCCTTAAAAATAAAGTGTAATATATTTTATATAGAATACATTTACACACATTAATGCTACTAAAGAGCTACCAAAAAAATCTTCCCAAATTTCAAAACTCTCTGCCAGTAGATTTAGTTCTGAGAAACATTTGCCTCACCCAAATTCTAAACAGCAGATGTAAAAGAGTGTATCATGTGTATACGTATGTATAAAAATTGTTTCAACTTCAACAATTTAAAGTATAATTTAACCTTATTAACTAAAAGTGTACTAGGATCTAGTTGGATATAGTTATAGTTGATAACTAGCTATGTAAAATTAGAAGTCAGACTATAAGTTACTTGGTCCCTATAGTTCATCCTTCCTTGACTATATGATATGAAGTAACCTTCCCATTTTATTTGCCTTAAGACAAATCCTTATGAATCCTTATGAATGTACTCTGCTTGGATCATAATTCTACTACTAGAATGATATGGAAAACAAAAATAGCATTCAGCACTGTATAATTTCAGTGTCCAAAGGGCTGAAAAATCTGACTAATTTAGAAAGTTAAAACAGCTGATACTATTAAATACTATTAAGTCTGGAGAAGAAAACCCTTGGCAGTATTTGAGAATCATGCAGGGGGCTCAGTCTCACCCCAGACCTGACAAACCAGAAATTTCAGAGCAAGGACCATTGCAGGTGTATTTTTAAAAATCTCCAGAGGTGATTCTGATGTATGAATAGGATTAAGAATCTATAGGCTAAGGCTGATTTATTAAGACATATGAATGTTTTTCCTCAAAAGAGGAAGATACTCCTTATCTGCACTGAGAGAATAAGACAAAAGACGCAACACGAAGAACTTTAATTTCAAAAAAAGATTTGCAATTCCAGTCCTTTAGGTTATTATGAGAAATCTTAAAATTTCCCTCTTTTAAAATAGGAGAGTTTCTCATTTATCTAAGAGAAAATATCTTTTATATTTATATCATTTATCTAAAATAGCTCTGAAGACAAGATTTACATTAAATGATCTCTCCAAGTGCTTTCCAATTTGAAATTCTATGAGGGCTCCTCTACTGTGTAACTCCTATTGATACAACATGACTATTGGAAAACAGAAATATAGGAAGCCCACATACCCTTCCTTTCACTAGAAAGCATCCTCTTATCTCTATCACTTTGAAGCAGAGAAACTAAAAGGATTCAGAGTATCAAAGCTTTGTACTCTTCATTCTTACTTCCAGCAGTTTCAGACCAGGTCATCTTCTTTCTCAAGGTGTTTGCCCCATCTTTGTATTTCAAGGAAGAAGAGAAGATGTGGGGCCAAAATGGCAATCATAGCTGACTGCCTGCGGTGGCTCACTTACCTACATGTGCTTTTCCAAAACTGAAAGCAAACAGCTACTCCCAGTTGTCAGATTCCCACAGCCATCACCATGTAAATATTCATATTCTGCTAAGCATTTTTTAAAAACTGTCATTTTTAAGTACTTAAAAATGTAACATTTAAGCATGTAAAGTAACAGTCATAGCAAAGAACTTTATGATAAATTCTGTAGAAAAGCAGCTTGTGTTATGAATAATGAGAGCATCAACTAGTTAAGATTTCTAAAATTTAGGCATATAAGTATCTATTTGCAATGTGTTATTTACATTGGCTCATACTGCTTAAAAAAAAATAATCTCAACACAAGTATAAAGATGGAGAATAGGTTAGTGGTTGCCAGGGCTTAGGGACTGAGAGCAGGAGGGGGTGCAATTAATTATAAAGGGATAGCCTGAGGGCATGACTTCACGGTGATGGGACCGATCTGTAATCTTGTTCCTGCTGGTCATTACACGAAATGTATGCAGGGAATAAAACTGCATGAAACTATGCACACATACACACAATGAGTGCATGTAGAAACTGGTGGTGAAATGTAAATAAGGTCTGTAGTCTAGTTAAGAGTATTGTATTGATGTCTTTCTCTTGGTTTAATATTTTACTATTGTTACATAAAAGTTACTATTGGGAGAAATGGGGGAAGGGTACATAGGACCTCTCTATTCTGAAACTAATTGCCAGTCTAATTATTTCATAATAAAATTTTTTTTTAAAAAAAGGAAAAATAATCTCACATATGGATTCAACAACTTTCTACACTGTGATATTTTTATGTGTATTTTAACATTTTACGATGTCTATTATTCAGCTCGACACAGAATACTGAAGTTTTTAAACACTTCCTCCGACCCTGAAAAACCTACACGATTGCATATCATTTGGATCAGTTTTACTAAAATTTTTATATTACCCTCTTTAACTCTTTACATCAATACTGCCTCTCTTAAATCCTCTGATATGAAGAAAAGATTTATCAAAAGCCGAAAGTATCAAGTATTTTTTTTTCTCTCATATACATCTAGAAATTTATTCCATGAAACCCAAGGACTTAGGGGCAAAAAGAATGCCCACAAATTATCCTCACATCTAAGTATAGCAGAATCTTTCCTAGAGTAATTTTTCTTCTAGCTTTTCTAGCTTCTAGCTTTTCCTTCTAGCTTTTTTCCTTCTAGCTTCTCCTGCCTGTCACTACTTGCAGTAAACATCTACTGTCAGAGTTGCTCATACTTTTTTAAGACATGCAAACACATTGTTTACTCTGCTAATAAAATGATGTATCTCTAGCTCCTTCCAAACTTTACACTCTATCAGAAAGAAAGGCATCAATTACTTCAACCAATAAGTGACACAACAAGAACTTTGGACAATAACCAGTTTCTAATGGACTTTGGTTTCCTGGATGTATTTCAAAACAACCCACTGGAGAAATACAATTTGTTATTTATAATAAGGTCAATCTTTGAAAAAACTTTAATGTAGATTTTTATATGTTACATAACTTTCAATATTCTTGAAATAAAATTTAAATGCAGCACACTGTACCAAAAAGATCTACCTTATGCCATTCTATTTTCAATACTGTTTTGAGAAACATCTTACATTATTTATGTAACTGTCTGTGATGATGCCTTAAAGTGAATTACTATTAGCTCTGACCTACAAGAAATTCATTTTTGTTCAAATATTTAAATATAATTGCATGCAAGGATTCTGAAAGATGGGATGGGGCCCTATTTCATACATAAGCTGGTGAGATTAAAGCAATTCACTAACCTCATTAATCAGGAACTGGAGCTGGATTACTGCAGCTCCACTGTCATGCTGGCAATAACATTCTACTCCTGGACGACCAAAGCTGTCATTAATTTCATTAAGGAGTTTATGGTATGTGTGAGCTTTTTTATAGCAATTGATAAGTTATATAATAGACTCAAATATTTCAATGACCTGATACAGGCTATTTACTAAGGTTGAGATTTAGAGTTAGGTGATTACACAGCAATCTAATCAGCTAGTTCCTGTTGATAATCAGAATTTTCAGAGATTTCAGGTCTAACAGAAATAAGACAACTGTCCCTTTAGAAAAAAACAATTAAAAATAGCAATATACAGAACCAAGCTACATGTATTTGATATATTTTACTCTGGCCCAAGTCTTTTTCTTTCCCTTAAAGTAAAAAGAAGAGAAAAGGGAGTTGATCTGTAGTGCTTCCAATTTTGCTGAAGTCAAGAAACAAATCTGAAAAGTAGACAAATGTCATTTTAGAATATTGCTTTTAGGTACAATCTTCTTACTGGCATCTTTCATTCCTGTAGTGTCATTTTTAAACAGTGTAAGCTAAAAATATAATGAAGAACCACATAACTATGTTTGTAATTGTGACAGGTTATATCACCAATGAATGTATCAATGTTTTACAATACGCTTGAACACAGATTAATACGTAAATATCCATTAATTTGCATATAACAGGAAACGTACAGCATTTTCTATATGTTAAGCATTATAGTAAACTTGTCATATAATTAATTCATTTCATCCTCACAACCATAAAGAATATGTAATTTTCCCCATATAAACAGATAAGAAAACTGAAGCACAGAGAAATTAACTTGTCCCAAGTCATACAACTAGAAAGTATAGCAGAAATTGAATTTGAATAAGCATTCTAGCTCCAGAGTCTATACTCTTAATTGGTAAGTTATGCTGAGTAAAAAAACAAAACCAAAAAACTCCAAACACTTACAGAACTTACTACATGCCAGGTATTGTTATACGCTTTTTACCTTCATAAACTTGAGATAAGTTAGCCATTTTAACACACTGCTACACTAATATTTTCACTAGTTAATATTAACTGAAAATAAAAAGTTAAATCTAAAAATAAAATTTGATGGGATTTAATAAAATTATAGCCCTCTTTATACAAAGTCACATTCAAGTGAACAGACTATTTCTATATTCTGTTAGTACATGCCCTATGGTTCTTCTTTTTTTTTATATATATTGTGTACGATTTATATGGAGGAAGATACAATAAGTTCTAGAAAGATAAAGAAAAATCATGAAAAACATATTACATAACGAAAAAGAAATACATAGATATTAATGAAAACTGGGGTATGTGGCAAGTATCAAAGCATAATGAATTTACTAACAAATGACATTCTGTACCATACATGCAATATTATGAAAGTGAATTTTGCCCACTCTGTTTTAGTGAATACTATTAACCAAAAAACACGATAGAAGATGATTTTAAATGAATTCCTAGCCAATATATACAGAGAAGATATATCAGTAAAAATGCATAACAAACAAAATGCAATAAATGTGAATGTATAGGTAGCCACAATATATATAGACAGGTATTTCAATGACAACTGGTACAAAGCAGACAGCAAAATAATAAGTGTAAAAGAATTTCATTATTGTGCTCATTCATATTTTTACCCAGCAAGTAACAGGTCTATGGTTCTTCTTAATTAAAAATAATTGTACCAAAAGGTTAAATTCCTATTTTCTATACATATATTTTTTCCTTTGATTTCTAGAAGTCTTTCTAGGTGATATTTATTTTCAATGGTTTTTATTTTATTACTAGCAATTAACTCTTCTATTATTTTATAAACTAGTAGACTAATTGAACATGTTTAGCCTATAGTACCCTACTCTTTAAATACTTCAAAATTTTTATTACTATTATTAATATCAGTAGTAGTATTTTTGCTACATCAATTGCCCAAATGCAACTACATGAAGCTAAATTTGAAATTGCTACTATTGGCACTTGGTAGTGCTACCTCACACCCTGATAGGTCAAAGATAGGTCTACATTTCTGTTCATCCATTTCTTTTGTCAGATGACAGCAAAGACCTTCACCTTTTAGCCAGTATTTCTAATTTCTAAGTAAGTCTAAGAAATTACTAATTTCTAAGTAATTCTAATATTTCCAGTTAAAATTCTTTCTGGCACCAATTAGCATATTCTATATTCCCACCTTATATAAACGGAGTAAAATTTCTCTTATCTGACCATATCAGGATTAACTAAGTTAATTAAAAATGTAAGCTACCGGGTTTCCCTGTTGGCGCAGTGGTTGAGAGTCCGCCTGCCGAAGCGGGAGACACCGGTTCGTGCCCTGGTCCGGGAAGATCCCACATGCCGCGGAGCAGCTGGGCCCGTGAGCCATGGCCACTGGGCCTGCGCGTCCGGAGCCTGTGCTCCGCAACGGGAGAGGCCACAACAGTGAGAGGCCCGCGTACCACAAAAAAAAAAAAAAGCTACTGTAGAGGATTAAAAATTCTATTTACCTATTTTTTCATAAAACATACACAATTCTGCTAATCTTGTGATATTCACCAAAGATTATTTTCTTTAAGTGTGGATCTATTACTTAGGGTTCAGAATTGTTTTTCTTAAATAAAACATAGCTGGAACTACCCGGGTATAAGATTTGCAGTTTACTTTTTTAAATGGCATTCTAAAGATATGGGAAATGCAAACTAAGTGCAACATTCGCACAGAGTCTTATTATTTCTTTTCCAGTCATCTACTGCTTTCTCATCCATATTGCATCAGACAGGAAATTTTAACTGATAAACCTTCATGAAGTCTTTCCAAAGTATCTATTTTGGATTTTTGTATTTTTAAAAACACTATTTGCATTCACATTTCATCATTATTATATATTATTAAAGTGAATTTCTTGATAATATCAAACATAAAAGGCACAAACAGATTTGTGAATACACAAAACAGATTCATAGTAAGTAAAGAATATGCAAACACCTTTACTAATTTGGGCCTCCTGGAAAATAGCCTACTGGTCTTGAAACTTCAGGATGCTGTGGGCATCTATCAATATTTATTCACAGAGAATGAAAAGTGTCTGTAGCGACCTCCCTGGTGACACAGTGGTTCAGACTCTGAGCTCCCAATGCAGGGAGCCCGGGTTCAATCCCTGGTCAGGGAATTAGATCCCATATGCATGCCGCAACTAAGGAGCACACCTGCCACAACTAAGACCCGGTGCAACCAAATAAGTAAATAAAATATGAAAAACTAAATAGATTAAAAAAAAAGTGTCTGTAAATCCAGGAAGTCAGTTATATGGAGATCAAGAAAGGTTTTACTCTTACTCTGTGTGTGACACTATTCTAGACAAAATTATACTTTTTATGACATTAGTATTAATATAGTCATTTTACTTCTAGCTAAGATGATAAATATATTTTCTTAAAAATAAGAACCACTTACTGAGTATCTACTAAGTTTTAGCCACCGTTTCTTAAATCCTCACAGTAACTTTAAAAGTTTGTTATCCCAGGAGTTCCCTGGTGGTCTAGCGGTTAGGATTCTGGGCTTTCTCTGCTGGGGCCTGGATTCAATCCCTGGTCGTGGAACTGAGATCTCACAAGCCGCATGGCACAGACAAAAATAAATAAATAAATAAAAGTTTGTTATCCATATTTCACAGATGATAATTCTGAGGCTTAGAGAAGTGTTTTTTTTTTTTTTTTCCCCCCAAGGTTACTACTGATTTATTTCCCTTTTCCTTCGGAAAGGGTAGTACTGTGCTGCAACCAACCCTGAAGGGTCCTAACACTAAAAAAGCCCTATGGGGAAAAATTTTATAACAAATCATTACTTCATAATAACAAAGTTTAAAATTAAATTTTAAGTAATGGATATTGCTTATATATAATCAAGAGATATTAGTGTGGAAAGAACACAAGTTTCCGAGCAAGTAGTTCTCAATCCTGGTGGTATCAGAATTCTGGCTCTACTGCAGATTTACTAAACCCAAATTACTGGAGAAGCAGCTTGAGTGGGTATTTTGTTGTTGTTGTTGTGTCCACTGTTATTGTTTAGGTGCCACAGGAACATCTGAGGCACAGCGAGAATTAAGACACCTACTTTCAAGACAATGCCAGCTCCGTAATTAGTTGCTGGGATCTGTGAAGAATTATTACACCACTCAAATTTCTCTATAAAATGCTATCTAGTCTAGCTTGCAGAATGGTGGTGAGAATTAAAACTGCAGACTAACCAGATGGTGGCTATTATCGTTATTTAACACAATGTATTCACTACTTTAACAAGAATTAAAGTTATCTTACAGTGAACAAATCGTAATGTAAGAATGTCAACTCAATATATTAGATCACAAAAGACCATGTCATAGATGCAAATATTCATATCCTTTCCTACCTATAATGATTATTGCATATATGGTTCTCCTAATATTTGGCATTACTAAGTACTAACAGTTTTATTAAAAAATGGTCACTCACTACAACAAAGGTCTTCTTGGAAAATTCACATTTATTGTGGCTATGTTCAAAACTACATGAGAAAACAAAGCATCTGAAATGAAAATGAAGAAAAGCCAAAAGGAAAGATTACATATAAATAATCTGCAAAGATATTTTTTATATGTAGAAATATTCACTTATTGATCTGACATCTGCCCTTTTAATCCACTGTAAGGCAAATCCAAATTAAAGGCTACACTGAATATTTCTTGGTGTCAGTTTATCTTACTTTCTAATTCTGAACTCCAATGTATCCTTTTAAAAATGTTGCAATCTTCCTATCTTAGATACCTTTAGTCTCAATTTTTCTACTGCTCACCTATCAAGAGCTTTGATGTCTACCTAACCAACCAGTCCTCTTTGTTTCTGGAGTAAATCAGCAGTTTATCTGACCCATGACACAGGCCAGACACTTTCTGCACAGCTACACTCATGGTTTTTGTCCAGATAAGCACCATTAGAACTCCTGAAGAGGAGCTGCAGAAGGCAAGGCTGTTTGGTTGGGAGCAGAGTCGTTGAATACAGACATGATCTTTGAGTTCAGACATGATCCTCAGGGTGAGCAGACATTCAGTCCTGTCTAAAACAACCATAAGACATTTGGTCCACACCAAAAGGTTCTTGATATTGGGTCCTGTCCAAAACCATTTTGCGTAGACCAAATATGCTCATGGGCGTTTTGGATAGGACTAAATTTAAAGAAACTTTTGGCATGGACCAAATGTCTTATGAGTGTTTTAGACAGGACCAAATGTCCTGCATTTTTGAATAAAACTGTTAATACTTAGTAATGCCAAGCAATAGGGGAAAAAGAAATATTTAAGGAAAAAAATAACATAATAAACCTACCAGTTAAAGAAGAATAATCAGGAAGACATATGTAATGACAGATAAGCAGAAACAAAGACTAGATCCAGTAAAATCTTTTATTTTATAATACTGTACCACAAATTAAAAATCAAAATAAGCATTCATCCAACTGTCTAAATGGTTATTATATATACATATATATTTGGTTGGAAAGGGAGAGAGAAAAGAGGAATTTGGAGGCTTTTAAGTACATCATCATCATCGTAGTAGTTAAGACTTGTTGAACACTTAATGTGTCAAGCACTATACATGTATTACCTCAGAAGGAGTACCCTCTATTATAAGCTCAGTTTTGACAAATTAGGAAACTATGTACAACAAGGTTAAATAAATTAGCCAAAGCCATACAGCTAGTTAGTAAGGATGCTGGGGTTTGAACCCAAACAGTCTAACACCAGAACATACACAGATAGGCAGAGACACACACAAATCAAACCTCACTGCCCAAACAGCCAATTTTCACATGTAAATGTCACTTCCTGACTTATTTTAAGTCATTTTAAAACTGGAGAATTAACAATGAGGAAATACTTAAAATCAGTATCACTAAAGTCAGACTTGTCTAAAACAATAAAACTAGACCAAATGTAACTTTTAGTAGAAAGTAAACACCATAAAACCAATTAGGCATAAACAATAAACCAATCAAAAATTTTTTTCTAGGTTCATTCTTCATGTTTGTTCATGGTAATAAACACCTATTTTAATAATGAAGCACTATGGACAAGCAGAATAAGCAAAAAGCTGGAGTTTTCTTTCTCAAAATCTGGAGTTCTGTATCTCAAAATTTCAACTAGAATTAGAATAGTCTCCTTACAAATATCATCATGTGTAAAATGATGAGCCAACAAACATTTTAGAGACTATAGCCATGTGAGAGGAACAGTTCTTAGTAAAGTTAAATAAGATACTAAAATGAGTAAACAACCCTGTCTTCAAAAAACAGAATCAAAACACTGTATTAGTAAAATAAAGGAAGAAAACCACATGATCATCCCAATAGAAAAAGCCTTTGACAAAATCCAATGCCCTTCCATGTTAAAGCACTCAAGGAGAAAGGAACTTCCTCAACTTGACAAAGGCCATATATGAAAAACCCACAGTTAACGTTATTATACTAATGCTGAAAGACTGGATGCTTTTGTGCTAAGATCAGGAAAAAGACAGGATGTCCACTTCTACCATTTCTACTCAACATTATTATACAGGACGTTCTAGCCACGGAAAACAGGCAAGAAAAAGAAATACAAAGTGTCCATGTTGCAAAGGAAGAAATAAAGTAAAACTATCACTACACGATCTTGTAGATGGAAAATTCAAAATCTGAAAATTTACAATAAACTAAAAAATTCAATAAAAAACTATTAGAATGAATAAATGAGGGCAGCAAGGTTGCACAACACAAGATCAATATACAAAAATCAACTGTACTTCTACATACTGGCAATAAACAATCTGAAGTGGAATTAAGAAAATAATTCCATTTATAAGAATGTCACAAAGAATAAAATACTTTGGAATAAATTTATCCAAAGAAGTGCAAGACTTGTGCACTGAAAACTACAAAACATTGTTGAAACAAGATCTAAGTAAATGGAAAGACATCTCATACTCATGAAACAGAAGACATAATAATTGTGAAGATGGCAATATTCAAACTGACCTACAAAATTAACACAATATCAGAATCCCAGCTGTTTGCAGAAACTGACAAGCTGATCCTAAAATTCACATGGAAATGCAAGGAACCCAGAACAGCAAAATAATCTTGACAAAGAAAAAGTTGGAAGACTCACAATTCCCCAATTTCAAAACTTACTACAATGTTATAGTAATCAAGACAGTGTGGTATTAGCATAAGGGTAGATATATAGATCAATGGAATGATCTAAGAGTCCAGAAACAAATATTTATGATCAATTGACTCTGACAAGGATGTCAAGACACTTTAATGGAGAAAGAATAATCTTTTCAACAAATGGTACTGGGACAAATGGATATCCACATGAAAAAGAATGAATTTGGATCCCTATCTCACACTATATACAAATGCTAGCTCAAAATGGAACAGAGATCTAAATGTAAGAGCTAAAACTATAAGACTCTTAGAGGAAAACATACGAGTTAATCATTGTGACCTCAGATAAAGTCATGGTTTCTTAGATATAAGACCAAAAGCACAAGCCACAAAGGAAAAAAAAAGATAAATTGGACTTCACCAAAATTAAAAGCATTTGTGCCTCAAAGGACACCATCAAGAAAGTGAAAAGACAATCCACGGAATGAGAGAAAATATTTGTGAATCATATCTTATAAGGATTTAATATCCAGAATATATAAAAAGCTTTAACAACTGAACAAAAAGACCACCCAATTTAAAAATGGGGAAGGAAAAATGAATAGACATTTCTCAAAAGATATGCAAATAGCCAAAGTATATACGAAAAGATGCTCAACATCATTAGTAATTAGGGAAATGCAAATCAAAACCATAATGAAATATCACTTCACACCCTCTTGTATGGCTGTAATAAAGACAACAGCAAGGTTTGGTGAGGATGTGGAGAAATTAGAACCCTCAATTATTGCTGGGAGGAATGTAAAATGGTACAGTCACTTTGGAAAATAGAGCGGTAATTCCTCTATTATATACTCAGAGTTAACATATGACTCAGCAATTCCACTGCTATGGATAAAAATAAGAGAAATGAAAACATACATACACAAAACTTCTACACAAATGTTCACAGCAGCATTATTCATAATAGCCAAAAAAGAGCAAAATCCAAATGTCCATCAACTGATCACTGGATAAATAATATGTAGTAGACTTATACCATGGAATATTCAGCCATAAAAAGAAATAATACACACTACAATATGGATAAACCTTGAAAATATCACGCTAAGTAAAAGAAGCCAATCATAAAAGACTACACATTATATGACTACATTTATATGAAATGTCCTAAATAAAATCTATAGAAAAAGAAAGTAGATATGTGGCTGTGAAGGATTGGGTAGAGAGGGTGATAGGGATGGATTGCTAATAGGTATAAGGTTTCTTACTGTGGTAATGAAAACGCTCTGAAATTAAAAAGTGCTGATGATTGCATAACTCTGAATATAATGAAAACCACTGAACTGTATACTGTAAAAGGGTGAATTTTATGGTATATTCAAATATTTCAATAAAACGTATCTTAAAAAAGAATCAGCTTGAATGAATGAAAACAAATAGCCAAAAATAAGACTGAATTTAAAGCAAAAATGATTGTAGTTACTAATGAAACAAGTTAAAACATTATATTCTTAAATATAATTTAAAAATCCCTTTTATCTGAGATTTAAAAATATCTTTTATAAGCAACAAATGAATATAACTATTTAGCAATCTAAATGAAATGCAGCATAGTAAGAGGGCAAAATAAGACTAAACATTTTTGCAATTAAGCTTTTTTCTTTCTGTCCTGCACCCAATTTTTAAACATTTTAATTTCATTCAAGATTTGAACACAGGAAGTATTCAACAGATAAACAATGAATACGCAGTGTTCTCTTAAACAAATGAAGACCTCAATCATATAAAGAAATAGTATGGTTTTAGAAACACATAAGAAAAATCCCAAGAAAAATATGTCTTTTCCTTTATAAATCATGATCATTTATGTTCCATCTAATAGTGTAAAATACACATTAATCCTTAAAATATACATATAAAAAATTTTCAGGTAATTCCAATATAAAAAACAATTTATTGGGCTTCCCTGGTGGCGCAGTGGTTCAGAGTCCGCCTGCCGATGCAGGGGATAAGGGTTCGTGCCCCGTTCCGGGAAGATCCCACATGCCGCTGGGCCTGTGAGCCATGGCCGCTGAGCCTGTGCGTCCGGAGCCTACGCTCCGCGATGGGAGAGGCCGCAACAGTGAGAGGCCCGCGTACCGCAAAAAAAAAAAAAAAAAAAAAAAAAAAAAAAAAAGTAGGGAAAAGATGCTTTGGTTCAAGATAGTAAGCTGAACATACATGTCTGCTATAACTTTGTTTTAAGAACCTGCTAAAAAAAAGTACAGCCAAAAGATAAAAAAAACTTGGAAAATATAAGAAAAAAATGCACTATAAAAGACTTTTAGGAAAGGTAACATCGAATAAGAGAAAAAAAATGTTATCAAAGAAGTAACAGGTCAAAAATGTATTTTACTTAGTTTCTAAAATAATAATAATAATAATGTGTCTTCAGATGGAAGTACCCAGAATGATAAATGAAATAAGACCCATATCTAAATATACCACTGTAAAATCTTATCGCACAAACGCTTAAGACCCTATAGCCTATCAGGAAAAAAATTACCATTTGGATGGCAATAATAACACAAATAAAAGAAGAAACAAAGCAGAGCTTCTTATACTAAAGACTCTACTTTGTCTCCACATTTCCCATCTTGTAGCTCTTAAAAGGTAAAGACAGCAAGCAACAGAATATTCCTTAACCATGTCTGCTTAACCCACTCATTTCTCTTAATTGAGAACTTTAATATGCATTGGGGATATAAATCATAGTCCCTATCCTCAAAAGTCTTAAACTCTAGTAATGGAAATATAAAAGCAAGAGAGCAGATAGGTGCACAGATACTCCCAAATGGTGTTCATTTTTGTAGACAAGAATTTAGCTTGAAAAGAAAAAACACTTTCCAATTACTTTCACGATCGTCAGTTCATTTGGGCTTTAGCCTGTCTTACAGTATTCTATGTCCATGCTGTTCTTTTGTTTTCCTCCTTCCTTTTTATATAATTATATAGAATTCTGTTGGTACTTCCTTGTTTCCTTCAACAGGCATCACCTGTGACTAGTAGAATAAAATATAGTAAAAGAATCAGGCAATGGGACCCCAGCCAGTGATAAGTTCTGAAAGTACAACTCCTAGGCAAGTTTCACTGCTGCCACTACCACTGATTACACACATATTTGACAACCTCTACTTTTATGAAGAATGTGGTAATATCAAGAGTGGTATATACTTAGGAAACTGTTAAGATTTTTAAGATTATGTACCTTCTCAGAGAATCTGTTCATTAATTCCTGTCACCAAGGAAAAAGGCAAAGAAAGTACTGGCATTATTCCAACATCTACAGAAGTGACATCTTCAATTTTCCAACCTAGAAAGAGAAGATTGGAGTACCTATAAAATGGAAAAGAACTGGAGAACTTTGATATCCTGTGCAGTTTCTGAAGATACACTTATATCCTGCAAAGTTTAAAAATAAGAATATGGAAAACTGTATTTTTCATGAACTCGTAAGTGA
Organism: Globicephala melas; assembly: GCF_963455315.2. NCBI lineage: Eukaryota > Metazoa > Chordata > Mammalia > Artiodactyla > Delphinidae > Globicephala > Globicephala melas. The sequence goes on along the minus strand of NC_083327.1, from coordinate 70,751,547 downwards.
CTAATAAATTATCCCATGTTTAATTATGTAATATTCTGTGAAATAATTTTCTTTGAGCAGATATTCTGCTAACAAACCAAGAAAGACTTTTAAGGGTAAATTGTTCCTTCCTGCCACAGTAAAAATACTAAACCCAAGAGCACAATTTTAATCCATCAGAAACCCTGAAGATTTCCACTAACTTCTATTACCATTTCTTTTAGTACATTCTTAGACTTTTAGCAAACAGGGTAATTCATAACTCTTTAAGTAGTCTAGTAAGCCTTCAAGGTGTCTACTCTGAATTGGCTTACTTTTCTGTGAATAAAAGATCAGTGGATGATTTTTATTTTTAATGGCCTAAGTCTTGAACCATAATGTGATTATTTTTCAATAACGAAGTTAAAATCTAAATACCACCATAGTGTGGTCAAAGAATATTGATGAAAGCATCCTTAAAACAAAAAGAGGGTGAACTTTAGCATCAGACCAACTCTACCATTTACCCTGAACATAAACAACAAATCAATTAGCACGTGAAAGCTTTCATTTCTTTGTTATTCTATACTGTTATGAGGAATAAATGGGGGGCAACAAATAAAAGGGGCAGTACATCATACATTTATCCTGGTCAAGATAATACAACCTATTCAAAAAAATAAAATTTCTGAAAGTAGCAGATAGCCAGAGAAAAAATGGAAATACATATCCTGATCTGTGATAACTAAGACAACCTATGTGTGCTGCAGAGTTCTCTTCTGTGAAGTGCTTCGCCTGCCTCCTTCGTCTCATCAGTGTGAGGATCACCTGCAAGCTTGAGACTAGACTTTTCAACCTCATAATTAGACTCCATGGTCTTTTTTTTTTTATTGCTGGTTCTCATATCCAGCGATACACTGCTAGGAAGAGGAATAATTCAAACCCGGAATTCCAGTTCCTTTCCATCTTCATAAATATTTTGTACAGCTTCACAGCTCTGTCTCCAAAGGCAATGATAGAGCAAAGTGTCAGCTTATTTCCTTATGGTTGGTTATACCACAAATCTCAAGATGTTACGATTGCTTTAAAATGACATCCTTTCTACACACACTGTACTGAACATGATTCTCATCTATCATTTGCCTCACTAAGAATACTACTACCCTGTCTACCAAACATTTAACCAGTGCTTCTCAATTCTGGCTCTACATTATAAGCATCCATGGACATTTAAGATAAAAAAAAATTACAGATGTCAAACCCCATGCCAGACTCACTGAATCAGAATATCTAGAGAAGAAATCCAAACACATGTTTGGGCATTGTTGTTTTTTTTTTTTCAGCTCCACAAATCATTCTAACGTATATAGCCATGGTTCAGAACAACTGCAAAACCTTGTGGGCTAAAGTATAACTAAACATTATCTTCCACAAAATTCATATATTGATATACATACACACATATTGTATATATATATATGAATAATTAAATTATTCTGTTTGAAGAAAGAAAGTCTGAAAAATTATTATGAATCCCCTTAATATCTCATCGCAGGTCTTACTTTCCAAACTTCTAAAAATTTGCTACTTCCATCTGAACTAGTTCTAATCAACTTGATAGGAATATGCTCAAAACAAGAACTTAAGTCTTTACCAAAGTTTAAGATAGTGAAGAACATCTCATTTTGTATTTTATGACCTATGAATGTATTTGCAATACAAAGCCTTTGTCAAACAGCAATTATTTTCACTTTCATAGTACAGTACCCCAACTCTATAGTTTCATCTGCTTGACAAACATCAATTTAAAAACCTCTTTTTGAAGATCATGTGTTTTTCACCTATAAAAATTAATACAGACTTCCTATTTGTCATCCAGCACATAGGAAATTTGGAAGTTGTCATTCTGTCCTAACAATAAATAAAAAGCTGTTCACACTAAAAATCAACAACTCTTCTTAGATTCATAAGACAAGTGAGGTCACAGGGCAAATGGCTGCCCCTAAAATTGCAGACGCAGATAGGCCAATACAGAAAATCACAACTTACTGAAACAAACCAACCAGCAGACACCTCTGCAGGAATCAGTGCTGGGGTAGGAAAACCTAAACTGTACTTGATGAACTGCTGAAGGCCTAAAGTAGACAAGTCTGCTAGAAACTCCAGGAGGACCCAGTCATGGGAGGGATCCCCATACATTAGTGAGTTTTACCTCCATGGGCTCTACCAGGTTCTCACAGTGACTATCTGAGAAAAATCCCCTCCCACTTCCAGGAGGGGGAAAGGGAAAAGCAACCATTTTTAAATACACTGGAGCGTTCTGTTCATAACAAGGTCTGCCCTCTGGAGAAACTAAGGAGAGCCTAAACTGCTGGGGGGCTTATCAGAGCCTAACTGACCTGAAGGAAGGGAAATATACAACTTCAACCCACTCTAGCCATCCTAACTCCTCTGAGGGAAGTGGGAGGAGAGGGGAACTGAGGAGCGCCTGTGTAGTTCACAGTCCAGAAGCACAGGCTTGCTCAAAGACTACGACCTAACAACGCTTACCCTCCCCGTACCACCAAAAATCAATCCAGACACAGACCTTACATCCTTCACAAAAATTAACTCAAAATGGATGGTAGCCCTAAATGTAAAACTCCAAACTATAAAATTCCTATAACGTAGGAGAAAACCTAGATGATCTTGTGTATGGCAATGACTTTTCAGATACAACACCAAAGGCACCATCCATGAAAGAAAAAAATGGTAAACTGGACCTGATCAAAATCTTCTGCTCTGTGAAATGCAGTATCAACAGAATGACAAGATAAACCACAGACCTGAAGAAAATATTTGCAAAAGACACATCTGATAAACTACCATTATCCAAAATACACAGAGAACTCTTAAAATTCAACAATAACAAAACAAACAACCCAATTAAACATGAGCCAAAGACCTTAACAGACACCTCACCAAAGAAGATACACAGATGGCAAATAAGCATATGAAAAGATGCCCCACATATGTCATTGGGGAAATGCGTATTAGAATGAGGAGATACCACTACAAACCTATTAGAAGAGCCAAAATCCAGAACTGACAACACGAAATGACGACGATGACGTGCAGCAAAAGAGCTCTTGTTCATTGTTGGTGGGAATACAAAATGGCACAGCTATCTTTGGAAGACAGTTTGGCAGTTCCTTACAAAACTAAACATATTCATACAATACAGTAGTCACACTCCTTGGTATCTACCCAAAGGAAATGAAAATGTATATCCACACATAAACCTGTGCATGGATATGCAGAGCCACTTTTTCAAAATTGCCCAAACTTGGAAGCAACTAAAGATGTCCTTCAGCAGGTGAATGGATAAACAAACTGTGGTACATCAGACAGTGGAATATTATATAGCACTAAAAACAAATGAGCTATCAACTATGAAAAAACATAGGAAACTTAAATGCATATTACTAAGTGGAAGACAATCTGAAAAAGCTACTTACTGTATGATTCCAAATATGTAACATTCTGAAAAAGGCAAAATTATGGAGACAGTAAAAGGATCACTGGTTACCAAGAGGTAGGGGAAAGGGAGGGATGAAAAGGTAGAGCACAGAAAATTTTTAGGGCAGTGAAACTGTTCTATACGATAATACAATGGTGGATACATGTCATTATACATCTGTCAAAACCCACAGTATGTACAACACCAAGAATGAACCCTAACATAAAGTATGGACTTTGGGTGGTGATGTGTTAATGTAGGTTCATCAACTGTAACAAATGTACCACTCTAGTGGGGGATGCTAATAATGGGGGAGTCTGTGCCGAGTGGGAACAGGGGTATATGGGAAATCTCTGTACTTACTGCTCAATTTTGCTGTGAGGCCAAAACTGCTCTAAAAAGTAAAGTCTGCCAAAAAATTAATATGTTAAGAAATTAAGCTAGCCACATTCTCATGATTATAAGGGTGGACATAATTTTTACTGCTCACTCACAATTCTAACATCCTGCTAGTCTGCTATTTAAGCAAAATTATGACGTGCACTATTTCTACAGTAAAAATTTAACGAAATGCTAAAATTAACCATGAAAGATGCATAGGTCAACATTTAAAACTTCCTTAATCCAACACAATTGTAATATTTTACAGTAAATGTCAAATGGTATTTGAAAAATTGTCAGTCAACTGCTTTCTTTTCATGTGAGTGAAACATCAAAACAAAGTAATTGCAGCATCTACACTAAAATATAATTATAGCATTAACTGGGTTGAAACAGGCCTCTAGTTACATCTTCCACTATTATTCTGAATAAGAATTTTTTATTATTTTTGAATAGAGTGGTTCAAAAATATTCATCCTTATTATTTACTGCTTTGGAGTTAGGACTGTCTCTAAAGGGGTCAAAATGAATTATATTTATTATCACAGGCAATTCTTCAGAATGGCGTTTGATACATAAATATACTTTCAAATGAACCATTTGCTCAGTCGTCTATGAAATATAGTCATAAATAATCATGGCCTGGGTTAAAGAAACAAAAAGGAACATACATTCTCACATATCATATAACAATCTTTTATCCCAGCATCCATTCTCAGATGCTTAATGGCTAAGTTCTTAAGTATGGCCATGTGAATTTTAAAAGAAAAATAAAACACATTATGAAAAATACAGTACAAAGACTGCATAGATGGAAAATCTGTTTCAATACTTTTCCTCCCTTTCAAAAGACAAAAAGGAAAAAATACACAAAAGGAGAGCAATTTGGCAGAAAGTACTGCAATAGTTGATGTCACTAGATTTATAGTCACTTTTGGCAGAGCACTGCTGTGAAAAAGCAGAGGTGCTGCTATTACAAGAAAAGATTATGTACTTTCAAGAAAGGGTAGGATTAATCTCTCTTCAACAGACAACCTCACCAGGAAAAGCTTCAGAAGTTCCAGAGAGCCCTTACTGAAAGGGAAACACAACCAAAAACCATAAAACAAAATATTATTTAACAATAATTACCATATAATTTCTAAGTCTATATTATTTTTCCAATTAACATCCTGTGTTTAGCAAACCCTAACTTCCAAACAAAGACTGTACTAAAACCAAAAGTATTAGCTATTGTTTTTAGTTAAAAACCTTTGTATTCACTCCCAGTTTAAGGGAATGTTACTCTAGATCAAGGCTCATTTTTAAATCATAGCACCAGTAAATATAAAGAAATATGCTCAGTATGTCATCATTTCATTTGTCTTATATAACAACTTCCAAAAGGATTAACACCAGTTGGAGAAATGAAACTAAGTAGAAATTAGCCTTATTTACTGAATAAAATTTATATTTACTGCTAATGAAAAACGATGTAAACAGTGAGCAACTATAAAAATTTTTCATGGCGGATATAATGTTTTCAATTTGTCCCATGTATGTTCATTCCAAGAAGGGACATGCAACATATCTGACTCTTAAAGAAGGTAACCATGCACCTAAATTTGCTTCTAAGAGCTTTATGAGGTTTTTTTGTTATTGTTGTTAATACATTTTTTCAGGTTATTTTCTCCCACAGTGTAAATGATTTATTTTTAATCAAAATTTGCAGACATATAAGAAATCACAATATTTTAATAAAATATTTACATTCACTGTTATTTTTAAAAGTATCTAAATGTTTCTACATAGCTCTATATAATATTAATGAAAATATTAGGAAAAAACTACAAATGCCAATATATTTTAAATTAAAATTAGGAAGTAAAGGGCTCAAACAATACTTCAATAATAGAACTGATCACTGAATTGTCCCCAAACAATGCCTGATAAGTCATCTTATCACACTAATTATAAATCACCAGAAAAATAATGCATCTTTCATAGGATCAAAAAATACTTATGAAAATAATTTAACTTGGTATATAGCAGTACCATATATCATTGATTCTTTAAAATAGTTTTCTATTTATGACTAAAAGATTAAACGGATATGTGAGTGTAATTTATGAAACTTAACTATAAAAATGTCAGTAGTAATTCCTTCCTGAGTATTCCTCTCCAATTTAAAAGCAAGGAAGCCTAATAAACTAAAGAAGGGATGGCAAACTTCAGCTTGTGGGCTGAATCTAGTCCACTGCCTGATTTTATAAATAAAGTTATATTGAAATATCTACACTCCGTCCTTCACATATTGTCTATGGCTGCTTTTGCGCTACACTGGCAGTGTTGAGGAGCTGGGTCAGAGACAATAAAGCCAAAATATTTACTATCTAGCACTTTACAGAAAAAGTTTGCAGACTCCTGAATTATAGATTTAGACCTTCATTACTTCATTTGTAGGCACACACACACTCATCTTTTATATGATATTTAGTAAAGATATTAAGCTAATCATTTAAGAATCTGTATGTTCTTTCTGTTTTGATTGTATAATTGTATATTGACCACTGTCTAATTTCTGGCCTCTTTATAAGGCAGAGGATACTGCTCGATTCTGATCTGCACTGCTTTGGACTCTACTGCATCTTCTCATATGCTTTAACATTTCTGACAGTCTATTTTAAAATAAAAATACCTCAATATTATAGCTATAATTTCCAAAAGGACTAGTTTTAGCCATTTAATGACTATGTGATATTACGAATAAAGGATGGTAATGTAGAAATTTAGATTTTAAACGCTGAATTAAGAAAAAGATTGCTACATGGGTGGAAAAAGGGATGGAATTAAAACCAAAAATACATCACAAAGAGAAAGGCACTGGGCTTTAAAGGATTACTTTAACAGGGAAAAATGTATTCTAGACTAGAGGTCCCCAACACATTAGTGTTCCTGTTAGGAACCAGGCCGCACGGCAGGAGGTGAGCGGCAGGCGAGCCAGCGAAGCTTCACCTGCCGCTCCCCACTGCTCCCCATTGCTCGCGTTATCGCCTGAACCATCCCCCCTCCCCCATCCGTGGAAAATCTGTCTTCCATGAAACCGGTCCCTGGTGCCAAAAAGGTTGGGGAACGCTGTTCTAGACTTAAGGAATCACTAAACACATGGCCCATTGTGGAACACTGAGCAGTAAGGAATAAACTGTCAATGATTCTTTCCCCTTCCCCTCCTTCCACCCAAGCCCAAAAATAAAAACAAAAGTTACACATAAAAGAGAGCTAGTATCCAAAATTTCTTTAAAATGAAATACAAAAGAATGAGAGATTAAAGCAATTGGGACTGCTAAATCTGCAAGTAGATGACTGTTATTTAAATTTTTCAAAAATGTTAAAAATTGTAATAACAATATGTGGAAGACAACTAACTTGTCTTTCTTCTTTGGTGTTGCAAATAAATATTAGAAATAGGTTTAAATTAAAGTACAAGACCTATTATATAGAAGCCTGAATATCTTCACAGGAAGAAGTTTGAGTAATTAAATCCAAAGGTACTATTGATATTTCCTCCTTAGAATGATTTACATCACATGTGACTAAGGGAAGGGAGATGTATCAAATACCTTTTGGTAGTCTTTTATGATTATAGTTTATGAACTCTTCGTTTATTTTACAAAAATCAAGTCAACAGTCACTTTGTTTTGCTTCCTAGGAAGTTTTATAGTACTATATTATGTTTAATAAAAGGCATTCAAATATAAAAGGTAGTATATAGTAAAACATCCTTTTCTCTTTGTCATTCTGCTATATTCTTAAACAGACATCTGTTTAGTTCGAACCAAAGACATTTCATTAATCTGCAGTCCCAAGATACTGAATATACCTTCCGATGATGATAGCACCAAATCAGGACCGGATATTCTCATTCAAGCATTATCACTCACAGTGTTGACACTCTGATTATTAATTTCCTTCTTGTAAACAAGGTGTCACTTCCAATGCATGAAGTTAAAGTCAAAAAGTGACACCCAAAGCTTATCTTTTATTTAGTGATAATCACCCCTATAGTCCACTTACTTACATGCACAGTGCTAGTTATTACTTTTCCAACTTACTATACAATTACTCAAATTACATGCTAGCAAGTCAATGAAATTAGTCTCTATTAAATTTCTTACATAAAAATTAATAAAATCATATGATTAGGAACCCAATATTATTTTTAAGCAATCTCATTTTAATTTACATCCTGACCATTAACACCCAATAAAGGAAAGTAAACTTTGTAAATAATATTTGAAAATGGCCCAAGTTTCCTATGTCATTAATGAGGCCCTACCGATTAAACAAAGGAAAAGCAATAACCCACCATCCTAGTACTCAATGTGAGCTGCTGTTTCATCAACGAAAAAAGTGTATCTCACATGCTTTTTCCTCCTCCCTTTTGTAAATAAAAGTTTATAACTGTGCATCTGCTGACTTATTATGAATGCAGGCAACGGGTACAAAGTAAAGGGACCCACAATGGGATTGAGTCCAACACTTCACCCCCTTTAACAGATACTCAGAACAACCAATCAGAAGACAACTCTAGACAGAGATGGTCCAGAGCATTCCCAAATCCTCTACAGAAAAAAATTCAAGATCCTAGAGCCGGAAGGACTCTTAGAAATCACAGATCCCAATTTCCTCATTTTACAGAAAAGGAAATTAAAGCCTAGAGATTTTAGTTGGCTTATCCAAAATTAGTCTGAAGACTAGAACACAAGCTTTTAATAAGGGAATTCTTCGAACATTCCTTTACCTTTTTCTGTCAGGATGGCAAAGTCAAGTTATATTTTTAAAAGCAAATTATACTAAAAAAACAAATGGAAAACAAAGACAATACCTAGCAGAAATAAAAACCCATTTTACTTAAAGTAAAAAGGCTTACCAAGCACAGACTTGATTCCCCAGTAATTAACATATCCCTTTTCAATCCCATTTAGATTCCATCATACCTTGTTTCCCTCCACAGGAAATTCATTGCAAAATAACTGCTTCCAGGCAGACACCTTTTCTGGTAGTTTCTAAAGTAAATGTGCCTATTCTCCTTGCTGCAGTAATCCACACTGAGAATCATAACCTACAGCTGACACAGTGCTCATTCTTCCTTTTATACAAAGTCCTCTTCAGTGAGGAGCTAAGAGTTGAGAAGTATTTCGAAGTCCTTGTTTTTCCTCTACGGCTAGAATTTCAAATGACTAGAGTTCTATGAACAAAAAGGATGGCGGGGTAGAAGAGTAACAAAAATTTGGCTAAATTCTAGCTGAACTGTTTCATTTTTAACTACTTTGAACAAAAATCTGTTTCCAAACCTTTTTTCCAGTTTTGTTAATTACAATAAAATAAAATTAATAAGCAGCAAGTCAAACATTGCAATGCTAGCTATCTTATAGTACAAAGCCATTAAACAATCATTTATCACCTACTATGTGAAACAAACTTTCACAATCATTTATCACCTACTATGTGAAACAAACTTTCACATATTATCTTATCACATCTAAATAGCAATCTTTAAAACTTGTGGTTGAAGAGAACACAATCATTTTAAAGAAGACAAAAACAGTACTTTAAGACCTTTTCCTTTGAAGACTGACTACATCAGCTACAAAAATAATGAAATTAAGGCCTTCCTACACAGAGCCTGGCAGCTAGCTGCTTCTCAGCAAGTATTTGCTGAAATAAATGAATGAAAGAACTGAACATTAAAACCATAGAAAAACTCTCATATTTATAATAATATCATATTGAATAGTCACCAAAACAGTACTTGCATGGTCCTAAAAACATACACATTATTGCATTTAATCCTGACGCTCACTTCATGAACTAGTTGGGTTATTATTCCTACTTAACTGGTGAAGAACTAGGACAAAGTGTAGTTGTTCTCAACCAGGAGCCCCTGGAAGTGTGTGAGGGCATGTGGGTTACCACACTAACAGCAGAGGTAACCCTGGCATTTAGTAAGTGGGAGCCAGGGATATTAAATAGCCTGCAATGTGCTGGGCAAACCCACAGAATTATCCAGCCCCGAATACTAGCACTACTGAGAGACACTGACCAAGGATAAATGGACAAAGCCAAACAGCTAACAGTGACTTTAAATTATTTCGATTCAATAACAAAATCCAGGAAATCACCGAGGACCAACCCAAAGGAAATCAAATGTAAAAGCGTATCAAATTCTCAAGCTAGAATCAGTCTAGGCTACCTTCTCGAAATGGCAATAGGATAAAAGTAAAAGATTACATAATTCCAAACTCCACATCACTCTGCCACACTCTTTACTAAGTTTTCCATTTCTGTCTTGTAATTGCCTCGGTGCTGTATTTGAAAACTTTATCACCACCTTTAGTTGCTCCCTCTAAGATCTGATACAAAGAAGTCATCAAGTCCTTCTCCAGTTCCCATTCTACTACCCCTGCTTTGAATCCACTTTACTACCCATATGGATTTAGTTACATATTAAGGTTCCCTTGGTTCTATTCTTTTCATCCATGACACCACTGCATTATTAATCATCCTAAAAATCACAAGGTCTTCCTGAGAGCACATCTCCTTATATAATGATTCCTACAATGATTCCTTACTGAATAACACCCAGATAACTCAGGCTAGCACTCAAGGTTTTCCACCTACTGGTTCCTTATTTCTCCCTCCAACTCAATTAGGATCACAATTCCAAGCAGTCTCTAGTATTCCTCTAAACTACCATGATCCCTTTTCTCTACTTTTGCCCACACTGTTAGCCTAGAATAATTTTCCAACTCCTCCTTCCCTGCCATTCTCAAGCCTCATCTACTAATGTGCAGAAGTGTCATTAAACGCAATAAACTTCCCTGTAATCTGACTTTGTGTTATGTGAGTAGACCCTAAATAACTCTTATTTCAATTATGTTTATCTAGTTCTAGTCCTTGAACATAAGAATCATATTTTCATTTCTTTTGCATACTCACCTAGAACAATATATAGCTACTTAGAATCACAAAGTTGTTTCTCGAAGAAATCATCTAATACAGCACCTTCATTTTAAAAGTAAGAAAAAACTAACTCAAGGACACATAATTCTTTAGTGGCAAGACACGAACAAGAAATAAGGCCACAATTCATAATCGAATGTTAACGCTTAACAAGTGCTTGTTAAATGAACTCCAATGTACAGCAATCATTTTGTAAGCCTGCATTCAGCAAAATTACACTGCAATTTAAAAGACAAGCCCATGCCTTATCAAAGCAGAGACTGCCTACTATATTGTCAGGAAGACAATAAATGAGATCCTTTGATAATTGTGATACTTAAAAACTCAATTTTTTACAAAGATTAAGTAAATTTGAAAGTCCATTTTTTGGCACAGTCCTTGAAATACTCATACATAAAACAACCTTGTTGTGTTTAGACGAAAATACCTTAAAATAAGATCAGGGTAGCCCATAGTTACAACAGACTATGAAGCAATTCAAAATTATACTAGTAAACCAGGAGTCCAGATAAGGACAACAGCAGAATTACTAGAAATGCCTTCATTCTTCACTTAGAACCTTTTTTCTCCCCTTTACTTATTCCTTATGGGGATAAATGATTACTTTATCTCAATAGTTCTGATGCTTAGATTACTCAGAAGAACCAAACTGTACCTATTTCTACATGGCAAAAGGAGGAGAATTAAGATAATTAAATCACTACTGTACAACTTGGCATATAAAATTATGCTTCCCTGCTTCCTATCAGTAAGTTCATTCCAACCTCATATTCACTCCAGAAGCCAAAAAGGTTGAACATAAGGCATGTTTATAATGACATCAGCCATTTGCTATACGTTAATGCAGCAAATACATTAAATTTATCTTGCTTCATCATTTGTTAGATACTGTTTAAGGATTCAGATTTTCACAATTCTTGTCTACAAACATTAGATATCAGATGTAAATTCTTCATCATTTTTTTTCTAACCTCAAAATAGATAACTTAGTATAGTCCTCCAACATTTAGGAAGACATTCTATTCGTTAAATTAGACATGCAATTCAAATTCTAATAACCCAGTCCCACTTTTGAAAACCTCCTACTCTGCTCGACAGTTAGATGAAAGAAGACTTTATTTACAAGTATATTTCTGCTCTGAAGACATCTTTTAGAACAAATGTATGACAGACCATACAAGAGTCTAATATGAGAAGAAAATAAAGAGAAGGATTGTAAGAAGCCAAATGCAACAGTGAAAAATATAAAAGAACTAGGGCAAGAGAAGAGACTTATTATTAAGTCTGCACATTAAACCAATATGGAGCTTTGAAATAAACTATAGTTGTCTAGCTTTCAAAACAAAGAACAGAGAAATTAACAAATTTTAAGCCACGTATGTGGAAATTATGTAAAACTAAAAAGATCTTAGTCTTATTTTAGATAAAGATTTTTATTTTACTTTAAAATAAAAAAAGATTTCTATTTTACTTTAGATTTTCTACAAATCAAAGCCATAATAAAGCTCATAAGCTTATCTCCTACTTAAACCTAACAGAAGGAATGACTAGTGGTATTACTGGTAGGCAAACCAATTTATCACTATGGAATGTTCATATAAATCTCGTAAAAAGGTAAAATAAAAATGTATTTGGTAAACTGCTTTCCTAACTTCACTGTAAGTACAATAAGAGAGGTTCTAAAAAAAATTTAGAGTGTCACTGTAAATTACAGATTCACTTTTCATACAGTATTTAACTATAAAAAATGTATAAAAGCAAAAGACATATAAGTGATGATTTCGTACACTTGATCCTTTTCATTTGACAGTTAGCATTAGGCCTAACATTTTAATTTTAACTTCTCCCTTTGTGTAATATGCTAATTCCTCAAATGCAGTAGGGGTAAAAAGTCTTGTCTAAGAAAAACATTTGATTTTATAAAATCAGCCTTGCTTGCGGTACTCATGATTATATTAAGTTATAAAAGGAGCAGACTGGCTGTTAAAAGAAAAAAGTTATGTACCATAAGAAAACTGAGACCACACTGGGTCTCAACTGGGAAAATAGTAAAACTTGAACCCACTTAAAAGAAAACCAAAATAATCTAAAAATAGTTGATTTAATTCAACTTTTTTTTTCCCCCTTTTAGTCCAGAGGTGATACTCTTTTGCTGTGAACAAAAACAAATTGGCTTTTCATTCTAAACAGTCCATCTGGATCCAATACCACACTACTTTGTCACTACACAGGGTTTTGCTGAACACTTAGCACCCACACTACCAAAATTAATTTTATTCCCGTCTTCACAAGACTAAAATAGGAGCCCTAAACTAGAAGGTATTGATCACTGGATACCGGAATAAAAATATCTATACAATTAAAGTAAAAAATATTTTAGTGTCAACTATCTAGATATTTGGGTAAGAACTATTTAGATATACTGTCTTAGAAATTCACAGATTCAGATCTAGCTTGGTCAGATTTTACCATTGTTACAGGTATGAGTGCACTACTGGTATTTACTATGAATGATAGACTTCACTTAGTAACACAATTCAGTGAAAACTTTTATAAGCATTTTGAACATAGCACACTAATCACAAATAAAATACCCTGATACCACGTATAGCACTACTTTGAAATGAAGATTTTAAAAGATTATAAAAAAAGGTAAGACACATGTTTAACTCAAATGCAGGCTCCCCTCCTCCTTCTCAGGAGCAGATAAATCTAACACGTGGGGAGTAAAGTTTCCTGCTCCTCCGTGTTTCTTATCATCTAGTGTTTTCGTCTATTTATTACCAACATGTTACTTCAATAATATGTTGGAAGCAGATATCCTACTGATGGATGAACAAAGCATTTTCTTTTTAAAATTTTATGTTTAAGTTTAAAATTAAGGGCATTTAGGTTAATATGGGTAAATATCATAGTAAAAGTAAACACAATTTTATTTCAAGTTAAATAGTTTGAGAGGAATTGTGAAGTATTCTCCATTGTTCAGACTGAAAAAATTATCTTGAAGAATGAGTAGGTATTTGGAAAAAAATGCTATGACAAAACAATTACAGTTCATGCATAACCAAGAAAAATAATCCTCTATACTAATACTTAAGAGTACAGCTAACCTAACAGTATTTACATATACATAACAAACGTAGACCATCAAAGGGAAAACTATCAAGACAGTACACTTCTCCATTTGCATTATACTAACAAAATGCTCTAAAACTTTTAGAAATAGCAATAATTCATAACTATTTATATAAAACTTGTATTTGTTTTCTAATGATTTTTCTAGATGGACAAGTCAGAAACAAATTCAAATTCAACCTCTAATTCATTAGAATAAATAGTCATAATTTCAACATCTACCATGCACAATATTTTTAAAAAAGCAAATAAAATGTGCCTTGTGCTATTGTCTTTAAACCTCATCCTCTACATAGTCCATTCAATAGACCACTAGTATAAGCAGATATATTTCCCCTTAGAAACTTCTACTTCCTTGCAAAGACAGTAATTATTATAGCAAAACTTTAGAACTCTATGTGGATACGTGTTTAGCTACTATAAATTGAGCTAAGAAACATCACAGCAACATACAACCTGCATGCAAATATAATCATGGGGAGAGATACAACCACATGATTTCACATAATACCTGATCATACCGTTTCTTTGGCATTAAACAGGAAAAGCAACTAATCAGCAATACAGAAGGACTGGGGAGAATACAGTAAAAGTTAAAAAATAAAATTAAATTAAATGAAAGGATACAGCCTTAAAGCACCAGTCTGAGTTCCCACTGCCAGGATCTTCTGTACAGGATCAAAGGCCAAGGCTGAGGGTTGATAGGGAAATCCATGGCGAACAGTCTAGGGATGGGCAAGTGACATCACAGCAACCAAGGCAGAAAGCAAAGTTTTAAAACAGAAAAGTCAATAGAGGTATTAGAACTGAGAAGCAATTATAATTGATGCAAAACACATATACATGCACTGCTATAAAAAAAAAACTATGAAGTCTACATCAAACAAAAACCTATGCACATAGAATCTGAAACCAAAAAAACAAAAACACTATCCCAGTGTTACACCTTAATTTCTGCTTTTCCATCATAGTGGTAGGCTTTAGAAGAAAATTTAATATTCTATACTATTATGTCTGAGAACAAATTACTGAAGTTTGCAGTGGTCAAAAATTCTGTATATTCATTTAAAAATGCAATTCATGCTTTTTTTCAAGTGTGCTAACTTCATCATTACTTTATTTGGATGCTAAATACAAGTACTTCTAAGGAAATGCTGTCATAATTACTCTAATTAAGGATTCAGTAAAGCAATTAGCAAACATCTATCTCATCATTTTGCAACTGTAACAGAATGAAAATAAACACAGCATATATTTTTGCATTTTGCTATTAAATCCTTAATAATTTTAGGACACTGGGGCAAAAAAGTATGCACACACTTTTAAGAAACTCTGACTTATGAATGCCTGGTATTAATACCAACACAAGTTTGTATTTCTCATTGAGCAGCTGGTGAATTAATTCGCTGCATCATTCTTTCTGAATTACAGACCGCTATGGCAACTGTCGTGCCATTAATAGGCAAAAATCACAGCTCTAACTTTTTCACCAAACAAAATGATAGAAAGACCCTATGATTTCATATTTTAAGCCTCCTACCACATTTTAAGGGAAAAGTGATGAGCAAATATCTAGTTGAACACGTTTGGCTTTTTGATAAACAACATTCATTAGACACTGTTCCCAAAGGAAACTTGGAAGTCAGTAAATTATGTATTAAAATGCTTGAATATAAAAGCCATAAGAGTAAGGTCAGTATAATACGTTAGAAGCAACCTTGAAATGACTGCCGCACGTGAAAATCAACGAAAAGGAGTAAGATGATGTCAATCTCCAAAATAGCCCACCAAGCAAAGTGTGCTAGAGGAGCGAGACCTTTATTCGAGGTATGATTATTATTGGCGTTCTATCCCTCGACTCGTGTGTAAAGCCTGAGTTGCCCCTAAAACGACCCCGATTTTCGCGGGTCTGCGCGCTCCGTTCACCTTGCACAGCTGAAAGTGCTCGGACTGGAGCGTTTCCTGGATCTCGGGCTCCCGGTTCCCAGGCGGGTGCTGCTGCTGCAGCTGCTGCTGCTGCGAGGCCGAAGACGAGCCGGCGGTCAGGCCGTCCAGCACCTTCCTGATGTTGAATTTCCTCATGGTCTCGGCGGGGTCCCCCGCAGCCCGGGAGGAGAGGTAAGGGGCGTCCCCAGGCGGGGGGAAACCAGCCCGGGCCGAGGGCAGCTTCGACCGAGGACGCGGAGGTGTGGGACAGAGTGTCAGTGTGAGGGGAAGGAGGCAGCTGGGGAGAAGCAAAAGATAATCCGAGCAGGATATACTGCGACGGGAGAACCGCGGCCGCCAGAACCCCGGGCGCCGACCTCTCTTCCTCCGAGGCCGCCGCTGCTCGCCGCGGCTGCTGCGGCGCCACTTGAGCCGCCGCCGCTGCCGCCGACTCGCTCCGCGGCCCGGCGGCACAGCAGTGGCAGCGGCGCCCCGAGCCCGCTCCGCCTAGCCTCACCTGGCGGCGGGCTGACTCTGCGCCGCGCCGCCGCCCCGGCTCGCCCCCGCCGCCGCCGAGTCCATGGCCCGCGGCCCCGCCGCCCACCCGGGCCCCGCAGTCCCTCGGCGCTTCCTCCCGCTCCTGCTTCTCCTCCTCCCGGGGATCGCCGGTTCTCCGTCCGCCGCCGCCGCCGCTCGGCCTCCCGGCCGTTCAGTGCCTCTGCCCGCCGGCCATGGCACGCAGGGCGCCCGGGGTGGGTCCCAGAGCTCTCCGCTTCGCTCCTCCGAGGCTGGCTCAGCCCGCCCTCGCTCCTTCAGAGCCCCGGCTGCCCACCTCAGGCTCCGCCGCCGCCCGCGCTCCCGCCCGGCCGCTCCCTCTCGCCTGACAGGGCGCCTCGGCACACGGCACCAACGCCCGCTCGGAGCAGCAGCGACAGCCTCGGTTACAGCACCGGCCGCGGCGGTGGCGGCAGCTGGGCCTCGGCGGAGCCGGGCTGCT
Source organism: Globicephala melas (assembly GCF_963455315.2). Classification (NCBI taxonomy): domain Eukaryota; kingdom Metazoa; phylum Chordata; class Mammalia; order Artiodactyla; family Delphinidae; genus Globicephala; species Globicephala melas. Next base: position 70,734,649 of record NC_083327.1, on the reverse strand, counting down.
GAGCATGCGCACCGCTCGTACCCACCCCCTCCTCAGCCACCGGAGTGGAGCTGGGGCTTAAATTATCCTCTGCGAAAATCCCAGACCGTGGCTAAATTTCTCCCATCTCAATCGCCTTGCCAGAGGATGCAGCTGCTTTTCCTGCAGCTGGGAGAGTAAAAATGTTGATGACTAACAAGCAGCAGGAATCCTTTATTTCAAAATCGGTCATTGAAGCGGGGGTTTATATTCTCACCCTTTAATGAGGCACACACTCCCGGCTGCTGGCTGCAATATTATTGTTGTTGCTTTATTGATGGGCTTTGTTTTGGATTGATTTGGATTTTGATTTTGAAAAACAGCGTCTAGACAACGGTTATGTCTGTGGCAAGGGGATGACAGACTTAGAAAGGGTACCAGGAAAGATGAACCTAGAAAGGGAAAAATGAATTCTTTCCTGTAGCTGTTACTGTTGGTAGGATGAAAGCATGGCCAATGGCAGGTAGCTGCTAGAATGGGAAGAGGATGCCAAAGGGAAACGGCTCCAGGGCTGGGTGTTTGCCCCGACCAGTGACACGCCAGCCCTGGATTCAGTCCGCACGCAAGCGTGGGTGGAGATGCGAGCGGGAGCGGGGGTGGAAGTAAACACAGCGCGGACACTCAGACCTTCAATCCGCCCGGTAATGCTGATTATCCACTAAGTAATCCCCAGTAGCTTCTTCACTCTTGCAAGTGGAAAGGAGGGAAGAATGAAGTTTTCGCTCAAACCTTTCCACTGCTTCACTGTCACAATCCCACTTGGATGCTTAGAGACAAATATCTGTCTCAAGTTTGAAAAGGAGGAGAGATTAATGATGCGGGTACCCTTTCCCGAGAGTGAGTTCAACGAGGAAAGGTGGATGGGCAGCAGAGGTACTTGATTAGGAAGGATGTAGAAACTAAGGAAGACGTAAAGAAGTATGCAAGCGCATAAAGACTAACTCTAATTCGTGGGGAGGGGCTGGAGAGGAAGGATACTCTCCTAGGCTACTAACTCCCTAGCCCTGAGGGCTCTGAGCTACTGAAGGTTTTCTGAAGCCAAATCAGAAGTGCCCGCCCTCTACTTTGTGATTGGCCGCCTACTGCCCTGCGCAGGGAAATTTTCGTCACAGTATTGGTTGATGTGACAGGCTTTCAAGAACCGTCAGCAAACCAACCACGACTGGGCCTCAGGGATTTCGGCAAACGTAGTTGTCTGTGGAGCTTCCGCATCAAAGGGCGATGGCTTACGCGTGGAACTTAGAAAATTGTTTTGTGTTTTAATTTTTACTGAATTACAAAGTTAATTCACTAGGTGTAACGAGCGATAAACCAGATTTGAAGATTTTTCTCAGGCTATTTCCAAGTGGCTCTGGGATTTTTGTTTACCAGTTTAGTCCTCTGAAACACATTTTATTGAGTGTGAGACATTGTGCTACGTACTGAAGACGCAAAATGCAACTCTTTCAACAAGCTCCCTAGTCAAAAGGTGGCAAACCTCATGTAAATTAGTAATTGTGAATAGATGTGATGAGCTCGTTGATGGCATCACGCAAGAGGAATGCAGAGGGTAAATTAATTGGCCGGAAAAAGCCCCGCGATGGTGAATTCACCATAGTTCAGTCCAGGTGAGGAGGAGGAGACCAGGTGAAGAGGAGGGAGAAGAGCATTGGAAGGCAGCTGGGAGGTGATCATAATTACCTGGGGAGCTTTTTAAAAATACAAATGCCTCTATAGGGGTAAATTGCAAAACAGAGAGATCACTTCCCCGCAGAAGATTATGATCCACCTTTTCATCTAGTTTGAAAATAAATCTGTTGGATGATTTGTCATCATTGGATTATGAAACCCTTTGGAGAAGGGACAATTTCTTGCTGAAAGGCCTTGTGGTAGAGTGGAAAAATCCTAGGCTTTGTTGTCTGCCAGACATGGATTTCGATCCAGACCGTGGTAATGTGGGCAACCTCGGGCAAATTCCTTACTGTTCCTAAGCGTCAGATTCCTCATGTGAAAAATAAGATTAATACTACCTGCTTCCTAGGGTTTTGGAGGATAAACTAGGGAAAAATGTAAAGTTTGCATTACATTAGTTACACATAGTAGAATGGAAAAACTACTATCAGTGTCCTTGGGGTGAAAGGAACTTCACCAGATCAGCAATATAAGCCAGTCCCACCTTTTTGACTTGTGGAATTTTGTTTTGATTTTCATACCTCATCCCTCTCATCAGATTATGAACTCATCGTGGCATTCCCAAAACTTTGGTTCATAGAGGAAACGTAGAATTTAAGATGAATATGGAGCGTATCTGCTACTGTATGTTAGCTTTGTGAACTTGCCGTCTATCTTCTCCTAGCTCAGAGACATATCCAGAATTCTGTTAGGTAAAAAAAGAAAAACAATGCTCCCAAATATCTACCTTTATGATGGCAAAGATAAAATAATGGATCCTCAAACTCATGATTTTTCTTGTCAGTTTAAATTGATCAATTGACTTTTAAATTAGGATTTTAATTTAGAATTAAAATTAATTAGGAATTTAAAGTCTAAAATAAAATGACTAAAAATTCAATAATTTGTATTATTCCTTTTAAAATTTAGCACATAGCATACCCATAGTATTTACCCATAGTAATCTCTCAACAAAATTATATTATTTATTTTTGTTTTGTTTTCATGAGTGAATCAGTGTGCTGATTCAAAACAATTTAATAGATTTCTGCCTTTGGGTAAGTGACATTCTCCCAAATGGAATTCTTTCTTACCTGCTTTCTTACCTGATATTGGAGCCTTCTTTCACTGTCATTTTTATCTTATACTCACAATTCTCCCTACAGTTAGGAGGCTACTGCAGTGATCCAGCAAGGAAATGGTGGCTTAGAGTGGAATGGTATGTGGTGAGAAAGGGTCAGACTCTGGACTATATTTTAATGGTAGAGCCAAGAGGATTTGCTGACAGGAGGGTGGGTATCAGAGAAAGGAAAGAGGCAAGAATGATGCCCCCATTTTTGGCCCGAGCATTTTGAAGAATGGACCAGGAGATGATGGCATAATAATATATATCACTGACAAGTTATAAATAGCTATATTACATTTAGCTGAGTCAGGACAGCTCTAAACAATAGTTAGTTAATACAATGAAAATTAAAATGCAAAAGAAAATTGACACACAAAAAGGCAGCTCACTAAATGATTTGGTATGAAAGGCCAAAGACTAAGAATCATAACATTCCCATAACGATCTGCCTATCTTCATTATTTTGTTTAAAGGCTCCCAGGCTAACAAAGGCTCTGTTATTGGTCTCACAGGGGCAGATGGATGCTGACTGAGAGGAATAAAGTAGAAACTAAAAATAAATATTTTTAAAAGAAATTATGTTATTGGCGCAAGCTTTCTGCAAGGTAGACCAACTGTACCTCACCTGCTAGCATTCATTTATATCAACTTAATTTTCATTTATTGAGTCCCAAAGGATGTATGCATGACAATAATTGATTCACTACAGCATTTAACAGAATATTGAATTTAAATTATCCGTAAATTGCAGTAGAGATGTTAGTTTGCCTAGTTCATGACCCGTTTTCTGAACGGGTCCCCTAGGCCCTGCTGAAATGCTGGAACTGGGCAACTGTGTTTTGATCCGGTGACCATATGTCTTGGTCTAAACTGATTGGATCAAAGGCAAACACCTGAAATAAGCCAACCCGGGAGATCATCTTCTTCTGGGAATCTGGCATTGAGTCATAAAGATGCTAATCAGTTTCAACTAGAAAAGCATGCAGAGCTGGGATTAAAGCTGAGAGTGCGCAGACGTCTATGGAACCCAGGAGAACAGACCAGACACACAAACTACACACAGAGAAGTGAGTCTAGTGAGGTAGAGAGAAAAGTCTCCATTCCTGACTTTCCAGTTCCCAGTCTTTATTACTTGTGAAATCTGGCAACACTTTCTTTCCTTCTTTGTGTAAATGAGTTTGAATAGGTTTCTTGTTCTTGCAATCAAATATTCTGCCAGAAATTTAGCCCCGACCTGCCCAAAATGTAAAGGAGTGTAGAGATATTGTAGCCTTCTTTCACTGTCATTTTTACCTTATACTCACAATTCTCCCTACAGTTAGGAGGCTACTGCAGTAATCCAGTGAGGAAATGGTGGCTTAGAGTGGAATGGTATGTGGTGAGAAAGGGTCAGACTCTGGACTATATTTTAATGGTAGAGCCAAGAGGATTTGCTGACAGGAGGGTGGGTATCAGAGAAAGAGAAGAGGCAAGGATGATGCCCCCATTTTTGGCCTGAGCATTTAGAAGAGTGACGTTACAATGTAATTTCCACATTTATGACTCCTGGATAATCTCCAGTTACCATTCGTACCTGAGTGGACTCGACAAATATTATCAGCTAAATAAACAAGCCTTGTCTGGGAAAAAACAGGATTCACTATGTTGTGATCTTCTTTGTCAAGCTCCAGCCTTTTAGAAAAATTGATTAGGCAGATATTAATGAGCCTTCATTATTCCATAGATTACCTCTATCACTATTTAATATCATTTGTAAGAGTATCATTAAACTAAATACAAAAATGCCTAGCAAAAGTCAGTAAATTAAAGGGAAGAGAAAATTCCAGAAGTGCAAAACAAAACAAATCGAACCAAATGAGCATTTAAGTGTAAGATATGAGGCATTCAGTAATATAAGTGAAAAATACTGTCAGATTCTTAAAACTTAGAAACTGGGCAATCAGGATTTCCTCAGTAAATTCTCAAATATTTCAAATTCTCTTTCTACAATGGGAACAATATTCCTACAACGGGGACCATATTTGAGGTGAGGAATAACGCTCCCAGAATTTTTAATTTCAGTGTCGTATTTTAGGATTTAAATCTTGTTGTAAATGACTTCTTATATTTGATTTGTGGACTGAAGAGCTAATGACAAAGTTTGTACTTTATGCAATTAATGAAGTACAAATTTAATTATACTGTGTATAATATTGAATATACACTGTATAATATACATTTAGTATGCTGTGGAAACTGAATAAGCTTTGAAAAGCTGTTAAAGTTAATATTTTGTTCCACCCCCAACCCCAGTGCTCCCTTCTTCTCCACCCCAGCTGTCCCCTGTCTCCAAATATGCCCCGCCCAACATAAACACACAAAAGAGAATAAATTGTATATGATAATACTTCTGAAAAGTATTCCTTAGGGGAGGTCAAGCACACCAAGTGTGATTCTGAGGGAATTGTCAGGCCACACTTTTAAAAAAAAATTAAACGCTACTCAGCACACAGGTCAATAGTCAAGTGCAAGCATGCTAACAGAGAACTGAACCCTCTTTCCCTCAGAGAGAATCACTTGACACGGCAGCCCAGTGAGATGGTGTCAGTTGCGGTTGGCTGATAGGACAGGGCCTTCCGTCTCTGGCGCTGAGGCTAGACACAGCTGTGTCACATGTCTCAGCCATCTGGCTGTAGAACTCTTAGATGCCAACTGTCCTTTCTCTCTGGTTAATCCTAAAGGCCTGAGAAATCAAAAGGAATCAAAGCAGAAACCTTAACATAAGGAGAGTGGGAGCAACCTCTCTCCAAGGACCCATCAGGAGTCAAGAGAATAATACCAACAATGAAAATATGCAAGGGATACTTACTAAGTGTGGGAGGATGTATATAGAAGATGGGTAAGCATAGTCTCAATACAAGAGATGGAGCTCCTCAAAATAGGACCAGGTGTCTAGCGTTAAACTCAGAATGGACTCCTTGACTGTGTTTTTAATAAACGCCACACACTTAGTCCAACAACCATGTGCCTACAAATCTGTAGTTGTAGTATCTGCTTCCCTCAGCTCTGGGTCAAACAAGTTCAACTTTTAGGTAACCTCTGGCCTCCTTGTCATCTGCTCTTTTTATATTACCCTGTTATTCTATTTTCATACACCTGTGGTCACAATTCTACCTCCAGTGGCCACTGTCCTGTTCCTGGTTCTATGACCAATGACACAAACTAAGTTCCTTCAGGCATGCAATTTTTAATGAAAAATCTCTGTTAAAAAACCTACTAACATGTTAGTAAACCAAAATGCTACTACAGTCAGTATACAAGATATTAACTGTACCCCAAATAAAACTGAGCCTTTTAATTCTCAGCACAATAACACACACACACACACACACACACACACGCACACACACACACACACCTAGCTCCCAAAGCCTTGGGGAACCATTTAGATCTTTCTTGAGTGATTTCTTAAGATAACCTTTGAAGGATGATGAAATACTTAGGACGACTGCCCCAGAATTCTCTTCACCTATTTATAACCACCCCGCCCCCAACTCTTCCCCACCTCATGGCAGTTTTTCCAATACCCCAGATCCCTCTCTCCTTAGAAAGCCCAGCCTTTGCTGGATAGCTTACTCACTATCTCTGAATTCCCCCTCCTCAAACCTCTTGACATTTTCTTCTCTGTATACTTTCTTGTGTAGCAGCCTCAATCCCCTCTCTCTGACACTCAGCTAATATTCTCAGTTAATCAGGAAAAAAAAAAAAAAAAGAGTGAAGAGCCCAGAAGCACAAAGAATACTCTTCACAGGGAAGGGACAAGAAATGTGACTAGGTACACTTGAGTGGTTTAGTTCTATTTGTTCCTGGCTCATAAATACATCCAGAGAGATAATAATCATGATGTTGGGGACACAAAATGTCTAAAGTCTATAAAGTAAGAGTGAAACAGAAGTGTGCTGTACTAGTACAGTTTCAAAAACAGAGGATCAGGAATCTGAATCCTGCTGCTTATGTGTACCTGCCAGCAGGGTGATGATTAGTATTCCATTCCGCAAACATTTGCTGTGCCCACTCGGTGACAGCTACTTTGCTGGGTGTTGTGGGAAATACAAACACGACCCAACTTGCTTGTGGCACTCAATAAGATGGCAATACACTGATAAAGAAGCAAAATCCCTAAAAGGAGCGACAAGCATCAATGTCAAATGCATCTTTTGATTCTCCTGAGGATTATTACCTTATATCATTTCAAAGTCTCCATACTAATAACGCTCTCCCTTTGGGTATGTACTCATCGTCATGGTACCTTGCTCCAGGGGATGGGCTACCATGGAAGCAGCACCTGGGGTTGGGAAACATGAAGGTGGAGGAGGAAGGACACTGGAATCACTCACTTCTCTATTATTCATCCAAAACCTCCAACTACTCCCACTACGTTTTGTCCAGACCAGCATGACCTAAATATTTCCACCAAGACTTAATCTTGTTCAGCAGGCCCCAAACGCAACTTCCCTTCCTTGGTTTCCTCATAAGTATAACTAGGGTGTAACCCCAAGGTGTGGCTCCCTTACTGGGGTAAGTGGAAGTTCTCACTTATGCACACAGGTTCGTTCCTATTTACCCTTCAACGTGGAGAGATGAGCCTCTTTTGATTTTTGTAGGCATAAAATAAGTGATGACTCCTTTCAGCCCAGGCCTGTAGGAAAACAGGGAAGGAGGATAACAGGCTTTTCTTTGCTCCACATTTTTTTAGCAGTTTGAATGACTGCACTTTTGAGAGGCCAGTGGAAACAAGATCAAGTCTGAGACTATCAGTGAAACAAGAAACTTTTACTTTGTGAGGATGAAAGCAACACTATAAGGATTTTAGTAACATCTTGGGTCACATCTATTGCTAGTAATATTCTCTGTCTCTGTGCTGTTTCAAATGATTCATATGCAGTTTTCAGTCGCGAGGTTTGTTTCCTCTGACTTAATCAAGGATTTGTCCAGCATCCTGTAACAGCATCTAACCTTAGTAACCTGTAGTTTGCCTACAATGCAGTGCATGACATCGATGTATAAATTCCTCTGCAGTGTCCACCTCTTAATCTGCTCTTAAATGAGAAATGTTCTGCTTATTCATGATGAGAGAGTTTGTTAAATTCAGGAAATTGAGAAGGAAGTTCCATGATAGCATTATCACAGTTCACCAGCCTAGTGGTTTCCTTAAAGAAGCGTCTCACTACAGTTGAAACTTAGAGCAGAGGTACCCATCTGGTGATAATGTCGTGTTAATGGGTAACCTACTTGGGAAGCTCTGCTGCTTCTTTTAACTATTCAGATACGCAGAGCTGATGCTCACTCTTGTATTTCTATTCCTTATGTCCTGGCAGAGAAGAGAGGGCTCTACCACTGAGGCAGGCATACCTGGATTCTGTCACTAACTAGGTAGTGTCAGACTAGTCACTTAAGTGTTCATTTCCTCATGTGTAAAATACAACCCAAGTAGAGGGTTGTAAGATGAGAGACAAAAAGTATAAAGTTCCTAGCTCAAAACCTGTCACATACATTGAAATTAAATGGTAGCTATTAAAGTCATTCTCTGTGACATCTGTAGCTAACTCTCTAGGTGATCTTATTCTGTTCTTGTGACTTCAATGTTATCTAAACGTTGATGACTCCCAAATTTGTGTGCCTGTTTCAAACCTTTCCCCTGAACTCCGGATGTGATTCATATATGCCTCTTTGACATCTCCACTTGGTTATCCAAAAGGCATCTACAATTTTACTGTCCAAGCTGAATTCTTCACTTCCAACCACAAGCTGTACCTTACACCCCCAACAATCTTCCTTTCATCTGTTCATGGTCACTGTCCTCCCAGATGTGCAGGCCCATAAAAGTAAACTGGGACCACCTACTTCCCAAGCCTCCCCCGCCCCCCCCCCCACACACACACCCCACATATCTCTATTTCAAGTTTACCAGGAAATCTCATCAGCACTATCTTTTCAAGATATTCATATATTAAGAATTTGACAAATTCTCACAACTTCCACGTTCATGTTTTAGTCCAGGCCTGAATAATTTTTCATCTGGATTATTACAGTATATACCAAACTAACCCCCTCTCATCTATTCTAAAAAGAGTGATCAATTTAAAATGTAAGTCTGATTATGTCTGTTCTGTACTCAGCCTCCTCCAGTGGTTCCCTGTCTCACTCTGAGTAAAGGTCAAAGTTCTATACAGTGGCCTGTAAAGGCCCTGCAGGGTCCTGTCCCACTCTCTTCATCCTGATCTCCTCTCATGCTCCACTGGTTCACTCACCTTAGCCACACTTGCTTTCTTGCTATTCCTTGAACACAACAGGCGCACGTGTGCCTTAGGGCTTTGCCTTTGTTATTCCTTCTGCATAAACCAGGAGTCAGCAAATGTTTTCTTTAATGGGCCAGAGAGTAAATATTTTCAGTTCTATGGATCACATACAGCTTCAGTCACAATGACTCAACACTGCCAATATAGCACAAAAGCCACCATAGACAATTAACCTCAGAGTGTGGCTGTGTTCCAATAAAACTTTATTTACATAGACAGGTAGTGGGCTGAATTTAGCCAACCTCTGACCTCTGGCCAATATTTCTCTTTCCCCAGATATTTGTGTGATCCATTTCCACATTTTACCCCCTCCCTCCCTCTCTCTCTCTCTCTCTCACACACACACACACACACACACACACACACACACACACCCCACCCCGGTACTTCCCATCTGCACTCCAGACCCCTTACCCTGTCTTATTTTTCCACCTTTTTGTAAGGGACTTCTAGTTCCTTGTGAATTAATTCTAATATTTTCTCTTACTAATTCTAAAGTGATCAAGTTTTAGAGTAGCACAAAACTCTATCTAGCTGTAAACCCTCATCTTCTCCCACAGAAAGCCTTGGCATCTCCAGATATAATGGAATGAGTGTTTCTTACACCTGAGTGGAGAATTGGGGTGCTATTCACCTGAAAAGTAGCTTTAGGGGTCATAGAATTTGGAATGAGGGAGTGGAGCTCACCCCAAAATAGAAGCCAAAACAGTCCTGGCAGAGCAAAGCCCATTACCTGACACACTATCCATTTATTTGTAAGGGACTTTGTTTTCATCTCTGCTGTGCCCCTGGGGCATAGAACAGTTGACTGAGATAGAATGAATCAATGGGCTCTGGGCCTGAAGGCAGGAGTTCCTTCTGGTTTCTCCTATAAAAGCCAAATGACCCTTTAGCATATCACTTAACCCCTCAGGTTATGAATGTCCCTTTGTGAAATGGGGAAAAGATAAGACATGCTATAGAGATCAAATTAAATAGTAAATGCCAACAAGCCAAAAGCAAAAAAAAAAAAAAAGGTAATAGAAATGTAAGTTTTGTTTGTTAGTACATTGCACACCAATCTCTTGCAGGAAGAATATAAGTATGTTTCAAATCAAAGAACTTTGACTTATTCAGAGTTCTAAACGACCAAAGTAGTGTTCTCTTTAGGTCATTTTCTCTGTTTCAAACTTTGTATATAGAGGAAAAAAGTTGAAATCTTCAAGAGTTGTTTGAAGATTCAATCTAACTAATTTCCTTTTTTCCCAAACATTCCTTCATTACCAAAACATCTACTACAGAGATCAGGCAGAGGTGATTATTTGGGCCTCCATTTTGTAATTTAAGAACTAAAAGTTTGCAAATTTTAATCAGTTAAATCTAGAGTTATATCACTGACCCATTTGTTTCTCAGTAATTTGATTTACAAGCTGTGATTTATATTTATAGTATATTTTAAATAGAAAGATCATATGCCAGAATATTATTGTCTAATGTTTATGACTTCTAATTCCTTGTGTAATTAATTCTCATACTTGCTCTTATTAATTCTAAAGTGATCAAGTTTCAGAGAAGCACAAAACTCTACCCAGCTGCAAACCCTCATGTTCTCCCATAGAAAGCCTTGGCCTCTCCAGATCCAGTGGATTCCGAGCATTTCTTATACCTGGGTGGAGAATTGGGTGCTATTTGCCAGGAAAGTAGCTTCAGGGGTCAGAAAACTTTGAATGAGAGATTGAGGCTAACCAAAAAATGGAAGCCAAAACAATTCTGGCAGAGTAAAGTCCATTTTGCCTGATGCCCCTGAGCATGAATTGTTATGTCCAATTAGCACTCGTAGGATCTGAGATTTTCTTGGCTGCCATACAACTCAGATTGCTGCTTTGATGGCAGCCAAATAATTATTTGGGAATAATTTGGGAAACGGACAGAGATCCCCAAAAGAGCTTATTTAAAACATGACTATTATAGCAGCAGGCACAAAGTTCACAGTGTACAAGAAAGTGAAACTTTCTTCATCTTCAAATGCTAAAATTATTTCCTGACTTGAAGCCCACCCTCCATTTTTTTGAACCTGATGTAGAAAATTAGTCTTGTCACATCAGGTAAACTAAGGGCTTCTTCAACCATAAGCTTGTAAACTCAGTCATTCCAAGGTGTTTGCTTTTTTGTCCCCCTCTCTCAATGCTGCCCTGGTGGAGAAAGAGAAGTGTCAACTTCTCAGCCTTGGTTTGACTTGCCAGGTCTTCAGCACAGGAAAAAAATCACAGTCCTTCAAAGGGCAAAGAGATGGTCCTAGGAGGCCAACTCTACTCCCTGCAGATGACAGTCTGCTGAGTTGTAACCATGGACTCAACAGATTTCCAGGGGGGAGTGCCCATCTAATATGAACTCCCTTTGTCCAGTTGTGAGACTCAAACCAGGGGACCTTTCTTCAGCCTTCTCATGCCTACTGTCCTGCTATCTTTTTTTGTTGTTGTTTTTTTCATAATAGCTGAGAATATTTCTTTTTTTAATTTATTTTTATCCTGCTATCTTTTTACTTTACTGGATTCACCAACCAGATGGGGGTGGGCGCTTTCTTTTCTGGGGAGCTTACAGTTTCCCTGGACCTCACCTAGAATAGAATGTTACTGAACTCAGGTTCAGCTGCTCGCCGTTCGAAAGCCAGTACTCGAGAAGCCAGTGTTGGTTAGAAAAGGAAAAGATTGCTTTACTCAGGAGGCCAGCAACCTGGGGAGAAGGCAGACTCATGTCCCAGAACCAACTCTGAAGATTCTACTCAGCCATGAAAGTTTTTAAAGGGAAAAGGGAAATAATCTTAGTAAATCATTAAGTTAGGGGGTCAGATTCTCACCATCTCCCATTGTGTGCAAGCTGATTGACTTCTTGTGATCTTTTTTTAGATTCTATCTTGTTCACACAGTCTGCTCTCCAGATTACTGAAGGGGAAGCTGGGGAAAAGATCTGTTAATCACTTATTCTTCATTTCTACTTCTTTAATCTAAGAAAAGGATCAACAGGTTATGCGAGGCATTGTGTGAGCAAAATATCTGAAAGGTGTGCTTGGGCCAGAGGTAAGTTAAGCATGGGGGCATCTCATGTAAATGTTAAGATAGGGACTTCCCTGGTGGCGCAGTGGTTAAGAACTTAGCTGCCAATGCAGGAGACATGGGTTTGATCCCTGGTCCAGGAAGATCCCACATTGCCATGGAGCACCTAAGCCCGTGTGCCACAACTACTGAGCCTGCGCTCTAGAGCCCATGAGCCACAACTACTGAAGCCCGCACGCCTAGAGACCATGCTCTGCAACAAGAGAAGCCACCACACTGAGAAGCCACAAGGAAGAGTAGCCCCTGCTTGCCATAACCAGACAAAGCCTACGCACAGCAACGAAGACGCAACACAGTCAAAATATAAATAAATAAATAAATTTTTAAAAAAATTAGCTAAGATATAGCTTTACTAAAGTGACAAGGCAAAGGGCCTCCTGCAAAGAGCTGCTTCCTGCAAAGAGCTGTTTATAAATCCCCACTGTCAGACATGATTCCATTTCTATGGGATTAGGGGTGAAGGTTCATCTTCTGTAACTTCTTCATGCTGACATAGGGCACCATATTCTTAGAGTGGAAGATGTCGACATGGGTCTGCAGCATCTCTCTGCTGACAGCTTTAGTTGCCCGCTTACATATATGGTCAGAACAAGCCACGGTTATTTTGATGCCCACAAAGATGCAGATTATTATGAGCAATAGTGTTAATCCCATTCTCTTGAAGCCAGTTCTTGGAATTGTGCTAGCCATAGATTCAGTGCTGCTCAAGAGGGAGCAGCTTATGTCATAGCTATAGCCTGGTCATCATGCAGTTAGCTTTTTCCCTCTAGTGGCAGTTATAGTATCTGTAAAACAACTCAGGAATGTGCATCAGACAGGAATTTAAGATTCTGTGACTGTATTGTCCTAATCATTAACTGCTTGAGCCTGCTCTTTTGTGACTCAGGGGAAGCCTGGGATACCTCAGCTTTTCTACAAACAAGAGGTAGGGGACACGGAGGGACCTTTGTACTTGGAGGGGCCCTGCAGGGTTCTGCTCAGATTCAAGAAGGCACAGGTTCTCCACTTGTGGATCATCAAACTTAAAGGGAGTGAAAGGAGAAAGAAGATACTTGAAAAGATGGTTATGTTTGTGTGGTGCCCTTGCCCAACTCTGCACTCCATCTGAGGATGTGGGAGGAGTAGGGCTCCCCAAGCTTACACCTAACTCTTCAACCCTTCCTTCCTACCCTTCTCATGTCTGTATGGGGAGGGCAGAAAGAACAGACAGAATTCCTTTTTCTTCCCCTCATCACTTTTGTCTGCCTCTTAAATCTGCTTTTTAAAATTTAAGCTTAAAAATTAAGATGTCTTGTTTGATAGCCAGCAAATTTTTCACAATCTCCCAATGGACCAAACAGGAATCCACATCTGAGCCTAAAAGCAGGAGGGTGGTTAGAGGGGCAGACAATGAGTGAGAGAAAAATCATGTTGATTAATACCTCATTTTCTTTTTTTTTTTTAACTGTCATCAAGCTAATTAACATACCCACTTGCTCATCCATATACCTTATTTTTTCTTTTAACATCTTTATTGGAGTATGATTGCTTTACAATGGTGTGTTAGTTTCTGCTTTATAACAAATTGAATCAGTTATACATATACATATGTTCCCATATCTCTTCCCTCTTGCGTCTCCCTCCCTCCCAACCCCCATCCCACCCCTCCAGGCGGTCACAAAGCACCGAGCTGATATCCCTGTGCTATGCGGCTGCTTCCCACTAGCTATCTACCTTACGTTTGGTAGTGTATATATGTCCATGCCACTCTCTCACTTCGTCCCAGCTTACCCTTCCCCCTCCCCATATCCACAAGTCCATTCTGTAGTAGGACTGTGTCTTTATTCCCGTCTTACCTCTAGGTTCTTCATAACCTTTTTTTTTTTTCCTTAGATTCCATATATATGTGTTAGCATACGGTATTTGTCTTTCTCTTTCTGACTTACTTCACTCTGTATGACAGACTCTAGGTCCATCCACCTCACTACAAATAACTCAATTTCATTTCTTTTTATGGCTGAGTAATATTCCATTGTATATATGTGCCACATCTTCTTTATCCATTCATCTGTTAATGGACACTTAGGTTGCTTCCATGTCCTAGCTATTGTAAATGGAGCTGCAATGAACATTTTGGTACATGACTCTTTTTGAATTATGGTTTTCTCGGGGTATATGCCCAGTAGTGGGATTGCTGGGTCGTGTGGTAGTTCTATTTTTAGTTTTTTAAGGCACCTCCATACTGTTCTCCATAGTGGCTGTATCAATTTACATTCCCACCAACAGTGCAGGAGGGTTCCCTTTTCTCCACATCCTCTCCAGCATTTATTGTTTCTAGATTTTTTGATGATGGCCATTCTGACCGGTGTGAGATGATACCTCATTGTAGTTTTGATTTGCATTTCTCTAATGATTAATGATGTTGAGCATTCTTTCATGTGTTTGTTGGCAATCTGTATATCTTCTTTGGAGAACTGTTTGTAGATGACATGATACTATACATAGAGAATCCTAAAGATGCTACCAGAAAACTGCTAGAGCTAATCAATGAATTTGGTAAAGTAGCAGGATACAAAATTAATGCACAGAAATCTCTGGCCTTCCTATACACTAATGATGAAAAATCTGAAAGTGAAATTAAGAAAACACTCCCATTTACCATTGCAACAAAAAGAATAAAATATCTAGGAATAAACCTACCTAAGGAGACAAAAGACCTGTATGCAGAAAATTATAAGACACTGATGAAAGAAATTAAAGATGATATAAATAGATGGAGAGATGTACCATGTTCTTGGATTGGAAGAATCAACATTGTGAAAATGACTCTACTACCCAAAGCAATCTACAGATTCAATGCAATCCCTATCAAACTACCACTGGCATTTTTCACAGAACTAGAACAAAAAATTTCACAATTTGTATGGAAACACAAAGGACCCCGAATAGCGAAAGCAATCTTGAGAAAGAAAAATGGAGCTGGAGGAATCAGCCTCCCTGACTTCAGACTATACTAAAAAGCTACAGTAATCAAGACAGTATGGTACTGGCACAAAAACAGAAATATAGATCAATGGAACAGGATAGAAAGCCCAGAGATAAACCCACGAACATAAGGTCACCTTATCTTTGATAAAGGGGGCAAGAATATACAATGGAGAAAAGACAGCCTCTTCAATAAGTGGTGCTGGGAAAACTGGACGGGTACATGTAAAAGTATGAAATTAGAACACTCCCTAACACCATGCACATAAATAAACTCAAAATGGATTAAAGACCTAAATGTAAGGCCAGACACTATCAAACTCTTAGAGGAAAACAGGCAGAACACTCTATGATGTAAATCACAGCAAGATCCTTTTTGACCCACCTCCTATAGAAATGGAAATAAAAACAAAAATAAACAAATGAGACCGAATGAAACTTAAAAGCTTTTGCACAGCAAAGGAACATAAACAAGACCAAAAGACAATCCTCAGAATGGGAGAAAATATTTGCAAATGAAGCAACTGACAAAGGATTAATCTCCAAAATTTACAAGCAGCTCATGCAGCTCAATAAAAAAAAAAAAAAAAACCCAATCCAAAAATGGGCAGAAGTCCTAAATACCTCATTTTTCTTATCGTACCATATTTCATTATATTCAACATCCTTGTATTATTATTATTATTATTACTATTATTATTATTTTGGCGTAAGTTTTTATAAACTCTAGAAAGAAGTCATCAATTTTATTTTAACTTTTATCATAAAAATCCCAAGAGTTAGTTATCCACATTCACCTTGGTTTTCTCCTACATACTTTGAAAAGTGTCACAGTTTTTTTTTTCTCCCTTTAGGGAAAACATGTTGACATCCAGATTATCTAAAGTCATGGATTCAAGGTAAGGCAAGGGCTGCTGTCAGCAACATAAAATCACATAACATCCCACAATCCTTTTTGTTAAGAGACCAAGACACTCTGACCTACATTATCAATGTTAGATGACATTGCACAGTGCAGTAGTTTTTATATGAGACCCCAGCTCCTCCACATAACACCTCTGAACCTATGCTTCCCTGAAGAATTTAAGCCATCCACCTCTCTAGGTTTTACTATCCCCCTTGACCTTTACCTAAGGAAAGGAATAGTAGGTATAAATTTCAGAATTTATGACAATTGAGCATTATTTTTTTTCTCCATGTTTCAATTTCTGTCTCCCATTCCATTTTTAAAAACTATCACGTTATATGTTGTTTTAAAACATTTCGTCAAGTTTTTATATCTATTTATAACCTGTGGACATGATTAGAATTTAGGGGTATATTACACCTCATCAGTGAAAATTTCAAGATTCGAAATCAAAGTTTTAAGCAGCATCTATAGCAAATATTCTGTTCATTCACCTTGACTTTGTCTTTCCTCCCAGGTTTAATTAACGATTCTCCAGGAGTCAGTTATCTTTTTCCCAGGTTTTCATTGTATTTCACTTCAATTCACTTGTCCAGCTGTTAGTTGATTTTCTACGCAGCTACTGGAATAAATGTCATTCCTCCTAATATTTTACTATCTGTGCCTTTGTGATTTTCCTTTGTTGGCACTGACTTTTTATTTACTTTTTGTGATTCATGAATTTTCTAAATCGGTAACTTGGGAAATGTTGCATAGACTCTTGATTGCTCACAATCCAAACAACTAGAAAACTCAAAAGACTGTCACAATCCTAAGGTTCAGCATCACAGCTGGTGGTCAGAGTGATGTTGCTGTGATGGTGCCTGATGCTGGTGTCCCCATAATCAATAATCCATAATTAATTATGTCTTGAAATGTTTTATGTATGGAGGTGTTTATTCAAAATGTTAGAAAAAAAACAAAAACCAAGTGAAAACAACAATAATAATAAATATACATGTATGTATTATACTCACTCTAGTTATACACTCTTTAATTGTACCTTCCTTTAGTGAATGTACACTGAATGTCAGCACAGCAAATCATAATTCGGTTAGGCTGGTTTCCTGCCTCATTGGCTCAGTTCTTCTGTCCTGTTTTACTCCAGATCTTGGCTCAGGCTTTTGTTCTGCCCCAGTGGATACATTACATGATTTTCTGCCGTTACCTCTGGCTCTGGGGTAATGGCACTCCCTTGGGCACAAAGTATGATATTTTTCCACTGATTCCAGCCACCACCACCGTAACTCTGAGGCACAGACTGGCCGCCTCTCCTTCCCCTACTCACTGTTGTGTAATACCAAACCTCCGGACACTGTTACAGCTGAGTTCATCAGGACAGGGTGGTGAGGAAGAGGGTTAGACCTACGATATATACAGTAACGTTCCGTTAACCTATACTTCTCCAAGATATATATACTGTGATCAGAAAATAGACTATCTCTTACCACAATATAGACTTGTTCAGTTGGTCATTTGTATTATCTGTTGTTCCGTTGTGTCTGATTCCAAGATCAGGCTTATCCCTTGCCCGGAGCTGTCCACAAAGGATAGATTCCCTGATGAGCAATGGACTGGGTTGGCTGAACAATTCTATTAACTTGGGGCTTGTTAACCTGAGTATAGGGGTTGTTGAAGTGTGGGCTCAGGAATTCAGTCCTGCTCCAGGCTCAGAAACACTTTCCCTTTCTGTCATCTAACTGCCTTTCTACTTAAGAATTTCAGAAGCTTAGCATAGTTGAATTCTAAGCTGATGCCAAGATACTTTGTTATGCCAGCAAGAAAAAACATCAAGAAAAGGAAGAATAATGTTCAGTGACTGAACCTGAAACTAATGCAAATGATATCTTTCATCTGTATAGCATTTTACACTTTTAAAAGGATATTATCTATTTAATATTCACAACAATACTTACCTCTCATTGCCCCTATTTTACGAGTGAGGAAATAGAGCTCAGAGAAGAATTACTTGTAAAATGTCACACAGCCATAAATGTCATAAATGATAGAGTAAAGGTGAAAACTCAGTTTTTTGGACCCTCTGTCTAGAACCCTTTTTTCTACCCACACTGCCTTTGTGAATAGCTCAAGTTATAGAATGACAAATAACCCCCCAAAACAAAAAACACAGCAACAGAACCAGGATTATGCTTTGGCTTTATTTTAAAGATGAGTCCCTATCCTCTACCAGATTTTCTCCATTCCTTTCAATATCCTTTTTCTTGTGAATTCTTCTTCTGGGCCAAATCTGACTCAGCTCTAAAATTTCCACATTCTTCATCCGCCAAATTTTCTTCTCCTCATTAAAAATCTTCTTTAAAGTCCAATTACTATGACTTTCCTATAGTACATCCTTAAATTTCTTTGTGAGTATCTTAATTCAGGAGTTGAAATTTTTATACTGTATCCTGTTCCCTGTTAATACTCAGAACACATTAACTAATCTTTATGAGAATGTTTCAGGGCCTAAAACTGTAGATAGTGCTAACTTTTCCCATCATGTAAGGTACTTCCTCACAGGGATTTTGGGGTTTAGATTACTCAGCACATGGGACACGTTTAGAACAGTGCCTTACCTATAGTACATGCTCAGTAGAAATTGTTTTGTTATTGCTATTATTGTTCTCAGTTTTTGGCATACGCTGGAGTGAGAAGTGAATCCCTCTCAGATCAGCTTCATGAAGATTTAAAAATGTATTCAATTCTGGGCTTCCCTGGTGGTGCAGTGGTTGAGAGTCCGCCTGCCGATGCAGGGGACACGGGTTCGTGCCCCGGTCCGGGAGGATCCCACATGCCGCGGAGCGGCTGCGCCCGTGAGCCATGGCTGCTGAGCCTGCACGTCCAGAGCCTGTGCTCCGCAACGGGAGAGGCCACAACAGTGAGAGACCCGCGTACCGCAAAAAAACAAACAAACAAACAAACAAAAAAACCCGTATTCAATTCTAAATGACAGTTGCGTGTTGTCCTTTTTTTTTTATTTATTTTTTAATAAATTTACTTTTCTTTTATTTTTTGGTGCATTGGGTCTTTGTTACTACACGCGGGCTGTCTCTAGTTGCAGTGAGCGGGGGCTACTGTTCGTTGCAGTGCACAGGCTTCTCATTGCAGTGGCTTCTCTTGCTGCAGAGCACAGGCTCTAGGCACGCGGGCTTCAGTAGTTGCAGCACGTGGGCTCAGCAGTTGTGGCGCACAGGCTTAGTTGCTCCATGGCATGTGGGATCTTCCCGGACCAGGGCTCGAACCCGTGTCCCCTGCATTGGCAGGTGGATTCTTAACCACTGTGCCACCAGGGAAGCCCCATGTGTTGTCTTTCTGACTTGTAAATTTAAAAAGATAAATCACTGCCTTTATTTGGGTGTTTTTTTAAAATAAATATTATCATTAATGTTTATAAGGAATAAAAGAATTCTAGCCTGGTAAATTTCTGTTTACAAGCTATAGTTTGCAAAAGCTGTTCTGCCCCTATAGTTACCAGTGGTGAAGGTTGTTTGGTTGCAATTATAAACATGCTCATCATACCAATATTTTGTGGCAGAAATATTGTAGTACTGAACATGTTCTGAATTCTTTTCAGTTTCTTTTTATTTTTTAATCACTAAGGATATTTGGATGACAATAATTTCTTTGTTGTTCAAGAGTTCCTCTTGTCATGCAGCTTATTTCTCTCACCTAAAATAGAAATGTATTTTTAGTTGCTAAAATATGCACTTTTAAGCACATTGTCATTATACTTGAAAACTGGAAACCTATAACAATAGAAGTAACAGCACTCAAATTAACCCTGGAAAGAATGCATAAGAAAACTATGATGTAATTCGAAGTTTACTTCTATCTAATAAGCCACAATATGGGGTGAATTTTATATGTACTCATAACTTACATAGTTCAATTTAGCAATTACTATTATTAAGTAATAAGTGCAGGCATTATATCAGTAACATTAATCAAAACGACTCCCCATTGAAAGTTGCAACTATGATTCCCTACTCTCTACCTCAGAGATCCAACAGATTAGCTCTCCCCAAGAAAACTGACACAGTTCTCCTTTTATCAGATTATCCCACCTCTTCCTACAAACTATTCTAGGCTGTTTCTTTTATGTGGAAAGTTTTCCTATTCCCAGAAGTCCAAACTCATCATTCTACACACAGCTAAAGTTTTGTGTCCTCAATGTCCTAGTAGTTTGAAAGGGAAGCGTCTGTTTCTCTATATTTTATTTTGCCTCCAAGTACAGATCTCTGAGCTCCCCATTCCTCAAACTACACACTTTGATATTTATGTATTTGTTCATGTTCAATCACTTTAAAGCTGAGTTTCTGTGTGCCATTTTTATATTTGAAGTTTTGTTCTCTAGAATCTCTTGGATGATGGACAGTGTTTAATGATTTTTATGGAATGCCTACCAGAGGGCTTCATTCAGTGATATTATTAATAATAAATGTGTTTTTTTGGTGCTAGTATAGCAAGATAGCTAGTGGTTTATTTGTTTTTTCTGAACTGGATGTTTTTAAATACTCACTGTGTGTACACTCAGCTTCATTTGTGTCATTTTCTTGTATGAAGACACTAGCTAGGCACCCTCCTGATCAGAGAGAAAACACACGCTGTATCCTGCCAGCATTCTCTAGAACAGCAGCCCAGGCAGAAGAAGAATGATGCCTTAGAGAGAGGAAACTGTCTACCTTGGTTCAAGTCTAGCATCATTCTTTCCCTGCTCCCAGGGTGAAGGTTGTCTCTGAGCTGACAGGTTGTGTGGTCCTCTCATGTGTGTCCACATAGCAAACAGAGAGGAGCTATAGATCCTGAAGGCACTGATTCTTCTATTTCAGTGAAAGGAAAATGATCCAAATATCCAGCTGTCATCAGCACATTTCTATGTGGATGCCACACAGGCACTCCTAATTCAGCATGCTCATTTCTCCCCTGGAACATGATCCCTTTCTTATGTTCTCCCCCTCAGAAAAGACTATCATTATCCATCCAGTGACCAAGCCAGGTGGCCTGGGCAGTCATTTGTGAGTTTGTCTTCTCTTTCACCACCATGTTCAGTTAGATGCCAGCTCCCAGGATTCTACCTTCTCAGTAGCTCTTGGTCTCTTTCCTCCTCCTCTCCTCCCCATTGCACCACTCACCCCAGTTTGGATCCTCATTATTTTCCCTTAGATTATTGCTGTATTGAGTTCACTGCCTTCCTGTCTTTAGTGTGGAACACCTCCTTGCTGCCCAAAGATTATTTTTCTAGAATGAAAATCGAATCTTGTCATGTCCTTGTTCATATCTCCTCATGTCTCTTCACTCCCTGCCTTTAGTATAAAATTTTCACTTTCTATATCCTAACCCTCTGGTCCCTGCCTAATTCACCATTATATCTTTTGTCACTACTCACCTTGCATTTTACTTTACAGGCGCATGGAACACTATCTTCTCTTCCCCAGTTCTGCTTTTGCTCATGCTTGGAACGTGCAGTCCATCTTTTCATCCTGTTAGTCTCAAGTTCTACATCACCTGGTCTATGAAACCTCCATCACTGCCCCCAAGAAACTGGGTGCCTAGTCATGTAGGCCCCCATGGCCCACCCTTCTTTTTGTTCTGTAACTTTTTATAGGACCGCCAAGCAATTCCAAGTTATAACAGTCATTTCCTAGTCAGCTATGTGGATGACCCCCTGGAGTACATGCAGTACGCAGCATGTACGTCAGCAGAGGTGGCCCTGACTGCATGTCTGCCTCTCTGCTAGACTATCCACTCTGTTAAAGGGCAAGAATTTGCCTTTAATTGTTTTTATCTCTAGTAGCTAGTTCTATCATCTATGAGTCCACATACATGCCCACACATGTGCACACTCACCTAAAAAATAATTCTACTTCTTAGGGAATGTAGGCATAAAATATAGAGGCACATATTAAAATTTAAATTCGATTAAATCCAACTGGATTAAATCAATCCAAGTTAAATCAATCCAATTAAATCTCCTTCAGTGATTTCATAGCTTAAAGTTGGAATGATTAGAGAACTGTGTTAGATTTTATAAGAAAATTCCATTTTTATTTCTTTTTCATTTTAGTTTTTACTTAAGAAACTTTATTTTTTAGACTAGCTTTAGGTTCACAGTACAATTAAGTGGAAAGTACAGAGCGTTCCCATATATTCTCTGTCTCCACACATGCACAGCTTCTTCCATTATCAACATGAGAGTGGTACATTTGTCACAATTGATGAACTTATACTGACACATCATTATGCCCTGGAGTCCATAATTTACATTAAAGGTTAACTCTTGATGTTGTACATTCCATGGGTTTTGACAAATGCAAAATGCCACATATCCATCATTACAGTATTGTACAGAATAGTTTCAGTGCTCTATTTTCATTTCTTTTTAATTTCTGAATTCAAAGACTTATTACTTTTGATTTTGTTCTCTGAATGTTTTTATAAACACTACATACATTACACGTCTCTTGACTCTTTTTTGCTATCCCTTACTTAGAAGATGGCACTGGTGTCGTCATTGGAAACCTATGTGAGGGTATTTGTGAGACTGACAATTCTCCCATACTGTTTACTAGCCCTTTTGGTCAGTGACTCACCAGATCTCTTCCTTACAGAGCCTACAACTGGTTGGGACTCTCTCGTTTCACTTCCTGGCCTATTTGATGAATGTAGACCCAGTCTCCCAGCTTTCTTAGGTTTACTTGTCTATTATTTTTCTTCTTATCTTTTCAAAAGCTACATCGAATCTTTTTAGTGCTGTTGATTGGCTTTTTTAAATTATAGAAATAATGGAGACTACTATTCGAAAGCTTTGAAAATAAAGATAAGGTATACAAATGTAAACCTAAGTAACCTGCAATACTCAGTGATAAACATTTCTTTCCTTCTAGCCTTTTTCCTATATATGTGTATATACACACATATATATACTAAATCTATTCTATAGGTATATATACGTGAATCATACTGTCTAAATAGTTTTGTATTCTTCTCTTTTTTAATGATCATTTTATGGCATTTGTTTTCTTATGATCATTAGCGTTCTCTGAAAATGTTATCTACCGCGATTCATTTGACCAATTTCTATTATTGGAAGTTTAGGTTTTTTCATATGTATTTTTGCCAGTATGAATAACATTTTTGGACACTCCTCGGTGAGAGGATAGCTACACTGACTCTATATAGAATTTCTTCTACTTACCACACCTGAGCAAAGTCTCTCTTAGAATATGTGTGTTAGAGTCTTTATGTCAGTCACATAGCAGAAGAGACGAGAAAGGAGAAAAAGCACTCTCTTTGGTGGCGCTATGGGGCTCGAGTCTCAGCTCATGTTCTTACAGGCTGTGTGAACTTCGGAAAATTACTCAACATCTCTTTGCTTTAGTTTATTTGTAAAACTGGGGTAATAGTATTTTATTTATAGGGTTCTTGTTAGGAATACAAATATACTAAATATATAAGTGGTATCTTTTAAAATTCATCTAGTGACTAGTGAAGTTGAATTATAACTCTGAGGCTAGAGCACTCTGCTAAGAATTCTCTTTTTAGCATTCAATGTTAGCTCTGGCAGATATATCCCTAAGGATGAAAATGCCCAAATGTGACACCTGTGGCATATTTTTAGATTATTTGAGGTCACACTTAGTATCCTAAAACATAGTCTTTTAGATCTAGTTTTATATTTTTCTTAGTTTTTGAAATTCCGTTGTTGAAAGCTGACTACCGGATGATTGCTGGACGACGATATGATTTCCCGGGTACAGGTTATGTTTTAATAAGACATATTGAAAAACAGGGGTAATGTAAACCAAAGACTTTATACACTTTTCCATTTTTTTCTTTGTATATAGCAGATTGAACCTCCTAGATTGCATTGGAAGTATTTACCAGATTCGGGAAATGACCTATTGCTAATTATTTGGGTCAGATTCAGAAGTTTATCTTTTTAGCTTCTAATTTTGAGATAATTCCTTACTTACATAAAAGTTACAAAATCTATTACAAAGAACTCTATTATATCCTCTACCCAGATTCAACAATGCTGAACATTTTGCCCCATTTACTTTAGCATTTGTTCTTTCCCTCTCTCTATATCTTCTTTTTATGCACAAATACTTTAATATGTGTTTCCTAAGGACTGTCTCTTACATAACCAAAGTACCTCTATCAAAGTCAGGAAGTGTAACATTCGTACAATGTTATATCTAATTCATAGTTTTTGTTCAAAGTTCACAACTTGTTTGAATAATATATAGTTTTTTTTTCTTGTCCAGGTTACAATCCAGGATCACACGTTGTGTTGTCATGTTTCTTTCATTTCCTTTCATCCAAAACAGTTCCTCAGCCTTTCTTTTTCTTTCATGATCTTAATGTTTTTGAAAAGTAAAGCCAATAACTTTACAGAATATCCTTCAGTTTGGGTTTCTTTGATGTTTCCTTACAATTAGCTTCAGGTTTTGTATTTTTGAGTGTAACAGCATAGAAGTGATGTTGTGTCCTCCTCAGGGTATCATATCAGGAAGCATATCATATCGTTTTGTCTTGTTATGAGTAACATTAGCCTTGATAACTTTAATAAATTTGTGTTTGTTAGGTTAACTTACTATAAAGTTATTATTTTTTCTCTTTGTAATTAGTAAGTAACCTGTGGTGATTATGCTGAAACTGTGTAAATACCTTCTTGCTCATCAAACTTTCATCCACTCTCTTTAGTATTCATTAAGCTGGATCCCCTGTCTTTTTTGACATGTCCCTATCTTAGCACTTTCTTACTTTCTGGTACAACAGAAAGTTCCAGACTCATTTTATGGTTTCCCTACCCCACCCTGGGCTCATTTCTCTCACGATCCCTAGTTCCTTTTAGTGGAAAATGGTATTTAGAGACAAAAATCTGGGTGTTAGATGTGATCATTGCTCTTGTGGTGTATTTACTTATAGGCCCATCCATTTGACAGATCTAAGAAATGTACACACACACTGATACATGTGTTTATACCTCTTTCTGTAAAATTATATGGTATACATATTATAGGTATGAATGTATGTGTATATATGTAAATGAGTTCATACTCACATCTCCAGTTCCAATTCAATATTACAAGGGTCACAAAATATCTAAAAACTAGAATAGATGGGACCTGATATTAATTGAGTATAAACAAAAGGGAGAGGAAGAATTCAAGGTGACTATACATTGTAAATGCTAGCATGGCGCTCCCAACTGTTCAGTGTAAAACGTTTTGTGTACCAACATTTTTTGTTGTGTGTGCCAAACCTACTAATAAAGCCTTAAATTGCTTTACATTTTTAGCAGCTGTATCACAGCGTTCCTGCATATTGATCTTGTAATCAAATAAAACTTGAGGTCTTTATGTTAACTGTTGTCAAGCAAGGTCTGATACCTCTTTTCTTATGAACTTAGTTTTTTGAAACTGTATTGTATGTATTCCTGTGAAATTTTATCTTACTAGCGTTTGACCATCATTCATCCCCTTCAAACCCCTTTAAACCTCGTTTAGCTAATATATTAATTGTCCTACAAATTACCTGTTATACAAAATTTTTATAAAATGCTTTCTATGGCTTTAGCTGACCTTCTCTGAAGATAAAGCAGAAGGTTGAGACTACAGTATACTTTTGGCGGTGAGGGTGATAAACCTGGCATTGTAACTGGAAATGGGGTCATTTCTTACCATAGTATTTTATGTTATGAAATAGATAATCAAGAGTTAGGTTATCAGATGCTAAAAAAGCAGGGGGGCAAGGTAAGAAATGTGACTCAAGATTTACAAAAAGACAAGGAAATCTCCCTGATGGCCCTCACATAGACTGAAAAAGACTATTAATATGTCCATCCCATTCTTGGCCTTCTTTTCCTCTCAATTTAAACATTCTTCCTAGGTAATCTAATTCACTTCCAAGGCTCTAAACTCTCCAGCTACTCTTCTATAGCTATTGCTTCTTCCATAATTGTAGAATTTTGACTGCTTTGTGTCAACTAAGCTAGGGATCACATTTCCTAGCCCTATTGCAATAGGTGTGGACATATAGTGGTTCTAGCATGGGGAATATGATTAAAAGTTACATATGCAACTTCCTCCTCACTTGCTTAAGAGGACTTCTCTGGCCTCAAACTTCCACTCTTTTCTCCAAGCACAGAGACTAGAGAAACCACATGTTGAACCTGGAACAGCTACTATCAGCCTGGGCCACTGAGTAATTGCATGAGGGAGAGCCACCCACCAGCCTGAAATACCTGCTCTAGAATTTCATGTGAGTGAGAAATACCTTACAATTGTTTGAGCAATTACCTTTTTTTTGGTGCCTCTCCTGAGTCCCCTACTTGTATATTCAACTGCTCACTAGATATTTCTACTTTTGTATCTCAGAGATGTCTCAAGTCTAACATATTTCTCTTCAAATTTACTTCTCATTTCTGGCATTATTATCATCCCAGATGACCTCTCCATTGCACGTGGAGTTACTCCTGGCTACTTCCTTTCCCTTTCGCCCATATCGAATCTGAACATCTTGGTTCTGACGCCTTTATCGCTTGCCTCTCCAACCCTTCCTCTCCATGCTCTTGTCTGTTGCTTTAGACGAAGTCCCAGTCATCTCAGGCTGGGATTGATGCAACAACCCAATAACTGTTTTTTCTGTCTCTAATCTTGCTCCCCTCAAATTTATTCTTGGCTATGGTTTTATTACTGACTAGCTCAATGATCTCATCTGAAAAGTACGGATACTCACAGTATCTACCTTTTGGAGTTTTTATGAGAACTAATGTTGGCTAGATGCCAAGCATTTAGCATGGTTCCTGAGATACAGCAGGACTCAAAACAAGTTAGCTATTGTTAACATTATTATTAGAATTTCCATATCATAACTATTCTTAAAATTCCTTAAAGGGTTATTATTCCTTTAAAAGGTAATCCTGTAATTCCTTAAAGGAGTATTATTGTTTCTAGGGTAAAATCGCAGCCCTTAGTGAGCCTGGTTAACATTCTGTAATCTGGTCCCTATTGAACTCTCCAGGTTTATCTCTTGTTATTCTCCCCTTCTCACCTTCTGCTTTATTCATATTGCAATACCTACCGTTCCCTTAACATGTCAAACTCTTTGATACCTCTTATTTTTGTACATGTTGATTCCGTTGCTTTAAACACACTACTTCATTGTCTTTCCTGAACTCTTATTAGCCATTCGTCCTTCAAATCTCACCTCATATATCACCTCCTCTAGGAACTTTCCTTGATGCTTTCTGGTCTAGTTTAAGCATGTGTTCCATGTTCATCCATAACACCATGTGTTTCCTTTATTGTGGCCATTAGGATAATGTTCTACAAGTGTTTATTAACGGTGGACATGCTTTGGGTGTTTGCCTGGCCCTCTATCCTGACTTGGCGGGCTTCAGTGGTTTTATTTATATATGAGTCTTCACCCTATTTATCATATTTGATTGAAACATACCCAAAGACAGGGCTGAGTATATTTGTTATATATACTGAAAATTTGAATTGAGACAAAACTATGGCTGGTTAATATGGCTGCTAGACTTGTAAAATATGAAAATTTAGGACCTTAGAAAGGAAAAAGGAAATAGACACAAAACTACATACAGAACGTAGAAAAACAGGGATAATGGATAAGCAGAGAAAGTAGGTATTCAGAGAGGAGAATAAATTTTTTGAGAATTCAAATCCAATGTTCCAGAAAATATTTTTTATGATTGTTTATGATATGCTTGGAATTTATTACATCTTTGCTTTATATCTCCATATCGTTTTGTTTTCAGCTCAATTTTGTATTCCATATATAGTTATTTATTTCTGAAAAAATTATCAAATTCATAAAAGTTGTGAGCTATAAAGACTGAATAATCAGAAAGTTAAGTGTTATTTGAGAGACATTCTACTAGAAAAACATTGAATGAGTCATCAGAAGGCCAAGGTTCTAGACAAAACTCTGCCATTATTTAACTATATAATCTTGGGTTGGTCGGTTGACTGGAGTTCCCCTCCTTTCAGTTATGTCATCTCTAAAGTAAAGACCATAATTTCTTTCCTGCTTACCTTGGAGTTGTAATAATCAGTTGTCCGCTTTGAAAATGTTAAGTGTTTATAGCCAACAAGGCCTTATTAATATTCTGCAATAGAAGAATACTGGCTAGGATTGACTGGAATGACTTCTCAGTCCAAAGATATTACACTACTAGTCACTAGTTTCGTTTACGTAAAAAAGGATGCTTCCCATTTTCAGAAAGGTACAAATATCTACATTTGGAACCTAGGACATATTACACTATTTATGTGCAATATGGTAGCATGTATTATGTATATTCACCTAGGTAGTATTTTTAGTAAAAGAAAAGGAATTGCAACCAAATGTAAAAGGATAAGAAACAAAAATATTTACAAAAAAGGAAAAGAAAAAAAGATGTTTCCAATTATATGCTACAGTTATTAAGGGCACAGACTCTTAGTTTTCTCATCTGCAAAATGAGGTTTCATAATTATACAGGCTAATGGGATTGTAAAGAAGTTAGCACAACTGACCCGGAATGAACTTTGGAGAGATTACTGATTAGAAGTGTGAGGCTGAGAGCTTCCCTGGTGGCGCAGTGGTTAAGAATCTGCCTGCCAATGCAGGGGACATAGGTTTGAGCCCTGGTCCGGGAAGATCCCACATGCCACGGAGCAACTAAGCCCGTGCGCCACAACTACTGAGCCTGTGCTCTAGATCCCGCGAGCCACAACTACTGAGCCCGTGTGCCACAACTACTGAGCCCCGTGCACCTAGAGCCCGTGCTCCGCAACAAGAGAAGCCATGGTAATGAGGAACCTGCGCACGGCAATGAAGAGTAGCCCCCGCTCGCTGCAACTAGAGAAAGCCCGCATGCAGCAACGAAGACCCAACACAACAAAAAAAATAATAAATAAATAATTAAAAAAAAAAAAAAGAAGTGTGAGGCTGACCAGGTGCAGAAATGTGGTCCCAGGTGTAGAGTTTCACAGCAAGTCATAGATTTGCATTCATATAACACTCCAGATATGGAAGGATCTGGATCCTTGCATTTGTCTCCTGGGAAGTGGTTGATTATTGGTCTTAATTCTTCTAAATGTCAGCCAATCAGATGGAATTTCTCTGCCCCTCATTTCCCAATAAAATTTTAGATATAAGCATACTAATATTTTTCTGAGTCATTATAGAACCAATCTAGTACAAATTTAGGAAACATTTATCCAGCCCTACCTAGTTTATTTAAGATCTTTGCACAAATATTTGCAGAAAGCAATCTTTGAAACTCAACCTATGTCCTAACATAATTGTGAATAAAATGTGTGATAATATTACAGATGGCTCTAGCTTTATATGACAACGTAAAACAAATGCATGGAAAATGTAATGAAAATGGTGCATAATGCACCCTACTTTACAGATGTTCATTATCTTCAATGAATTTGTGACAATTCAGAAGGATAATTTTAACTTTCTTAATCTTTCTAGACTATTGTTAAATTAATTTTGACTATTTTTCTAAATACATTCATTTCCTATAAGATGTAAAATCATGGGTAGAAGAGTGCTGGGTTTCTAGTTGTCTAAAAGGAATAGCTGTCATCGAGAAAACAGCTCCAGTTTAATGTGGTAATAATAAAAATGAAATATGCATACTGGAAATGTAATAAGCAGAGATATTTTACCACAATAAGAATACAAAAATGATGTAATATTATATTCATTTTCAGAAAACAAGGAGAAATAGCTCCTTTGTCATGAAATATTAAGCATGCATCCATGGGGATTTACCGATAAATTAAAACAAAAATATTTTTGGTCTTAAAATAGAATCTCAAAAAAAGCCTCAATTCATCCACATGGTACATAGAGTGCCAGGTTTATTCTGAATGATGCTGATAGGAAATAGTGGCTGCAGGGCAAGGAAGAGAGCCAAATTTAAGTTCAAATTCTAAACATTTGTCTGTGGATCTTCTATATTTGAAATGCCATTTCCTGGTTTAATGCGTTTAAAAGTTGTCATGTTTCTAAATTTGATATACAATTTAAACTCTAACCTATATTAATGTTTCATTTTAATTATGGTAGTTCTTTTACATTAAGGAATAAATCAATAAAATAGTGTGCCACAAAAGCATCATCTTCAGATGATAGTTCCTATGCCATTGTTTGGGTTTGAGATGCCCTGACCCTGCACGTACAGTCTCCTTTCAGAAACACAAGATGAAATTCTAGCTGCACATCTATTTTAAGTGCAGCAAAGTACAACTCTTTAACCTTATATATGCTAAATGCTTTCATTGACTGTTGAGTAAGAGTCATTTTGGGTCATTCCCCAAGATTCAAAACCAGATGAGAAAGTGACTATGAAAAATCACTAAGTACACATACACGAGAGCACATTTAGAATTTATAAAGCAACTATTCCTTAAAGCAGTTTAACCACTCAAGTTTGAGATTTTAAAGTTTGTCAATTTGTGAGTAAATTAAATAGGAATGTTTTTCCCTATTCCAATAATTCCACCTGTATTAATGTACATCACAGATCCTAGACGTCCGTGGTTCTCAAACTTTATTTTTTATAACAATCCCCTGAGTTGTATACTGAAACTGCATGTAGCCAAATTCTAAATCCCCTCCCCGTCCAGTAGGTCTGGAATGAGCTTGGGAATCTGTAGTTTCCATAGACCTCAGGTGATTTGTATGCTGGTGCATCACCCATCATATTTGAGAAGAACTGAGCATTTTGAAATAGTTATGAGAGGAAAACCAGTACCAGTATCTGTCCCATAATCTATGTTGGCATTACCGAAGACATTCCTGTACTTTCTTCAATGTGATTGATTGATGATAAATTAAAAGCCAATCTAAACAGAGCGAAATACCCCCAGCAGCTCAATCTGGCAGTATAAAAAGGAAGTGAGCTGTCCCTCTCACTAGATGCAGCCCATAGACATGCTTAGTTTGGCCTGTGGTTTGGGCCTGGACAGTGTTTTACATTTTAATTAGTTACCAAAATAAGCACAATGAAATTTAAAAGCCTTATACACAAATGTGAATTTCTGCCCTCTCTCAGAAAATTGGATCCTCAACATTGGGCTTTTATCTCCAGTTTCTCGCAGTCCCATCATCTACATCCCCCAGAAACTGGGGCTCAGTGTCACTTACACTTGTCTCATCACTTCATTTGTGTATTTTACCTGCCTGTCCCCTGTAGACATTTGATTTTGTGACACTTGAAACAAAAACATTGTTTTCAAGGAGCAGTGGAAACAAAATAGTTATTGGAGCTTACAAAAGGAAATTTCAGAAAGGCGGCTTTTCGGTTAGAAGGGCATGTCTTCCTAGGAATTAAAGGATTAATACAGAGCATTATTCTGAGCAAAAGAATTTAGGGTCAGATTAAATCTTGGGACACATAATTCTGTCCCGTCCCTAATTTTCTATGTGCCCTCAAGCAAGTTCCTCAACTTTCATGTGGAATAGCATATTTTCCAAATTCTAGGTACTATTCACACAAGATGACAAAAAAATATTTTCATGCCATGATCAGTGTGTACTATTCCAGAGAAGATCAAAATGTTACCCAAATGAATAGCAGAAAGATTCCATAGCAATATCACAAATCCCTCTCTCTCCAAGGATGAAATCATTGATTCTTTAATAAACAGGATCTATCAAACAGTAACGACAAGAACAGACACTAATTTAGTAATGTCTGCTGGATAATAAATAAACAAATGTATTTAATGTGCTGCTGCTATTTTTATCACAATTAGAAATGTGTTCACCAAGAACTCTCCCACATAGCATTCTATAAGCAAATCTGCTTTGGACCTAGTCTTTAAAATGTTTGCCTTTATATGATACATACAAACTCCTTTATGCTTTGTTTTATCTGCACGGGCGGGATTTGTGCAGCCATACGCCCAGACCTCCTGTTATTTAGCTAGTAGTTCACCCATACATTCGTTCGAAAGATACTTACCAAGCGCCTACTACATTCCATGTTCTCAGCTTCATTATTGCAATTTACAGCCTAGACACGGTTCAAACAATGAGGGATATTCAGTTATTATGGAGATGGAGGATGCTTAATGGGTCCATTGTTCTATTTTGTGGTTTGAATGGGATTACTGAAATTACTGAAGAAATATTTCCTCACATTTGAGTTCCAAACTTAGTAGCAAAGTACCAAACATCTTGGATATATGTTGTCCTCTGTGTTTCTGAGTCAAGCTGGGAAAACTGTCTCCAAAGCAGCCTGGTATCTCTGCATCATCAGCTGGCTGGCATTGTGGGGATAGAGATAATGACAGTTTAATTTTTTTTTTCATAAATGTATTTATTTATTTATTTATTTTTGGCTGCATTGGGTCTTCATTGCTGTGCACGGGCTTTCTCTAGTTGTGGTGAGCGGGGTCTACTCTTTGTTGCGGTGCGCGGGCTTCTCAATGCAGTGGCTTTTGTTGTTGCGGAGCACAGGCTCTAGGCACACGGGCTCAGTAGTTGTGGATCGTAGGCTCTAGAGCACAGGCTCGGTAGTTGTGGTGCACGGGCCCAGCCGCTCCGCAGCATGTGGAATCTTCTCGGACCAGGGCTCGAACCCATGTCCCCTGCATTGGCAGGCGGATTCTTAACCACTGCACCACCAGGGAAGTCCGACGGTTTAATCTTTATTATTCTTTCTGAAAAATTGCCAGTTTGTTTTTCCCGTCCTATCATTCCTTAAAATCTGTCTCAGAGCCTTTGGCATTCCGTTGCATTCTGTTTGGCAAATCCTTCAGCCCATGTTACACACTTTGTTTCCCTTTCTTCCAACTTGACTCTTACTTGGTCACATTAGAGAAATGTATTAGCGTCAAATATACCAAGGCTTCCTTCATAAAATATACAGATGATGTCACTAATAAGGTTTGAGAATGTCGTCAGTGATTTCATCTTAGTCCAGAAAGGTGCGTAATCTGTGATTCTGTTTAGATCTCTTAAAGTTCCAAAATTTCCATTCAGATAGAACCTTTCAACAATCATTTATAAGCCTGCTTCCTAATGTTAAACCACAGTTAACAGCATCCTGACTACTTGTGTACTGAACCACTGCAACAGGTTCCATTTGAGACCACAGCCAGAAGCCCATTAATGCCCTAATGAAAGCAATTTGTATCAACTAAGTCACAATGAAGACACAAGAGGGAAAAGGTTAACCCTGCCAAATGGGAGTCTTATTGAATTAAATGAAAACTGCAGTTCACTCTTTCCTCCGAATCCTGGGTGAAATTCAGAGACACAAGCTACATCGGCCTGAAGTATTTTTGGATTTTGTTTTCTTTTTGCTCTACCTCTTAGCACATGCTTATTTCAAAGCTCTTCTACTTTTATTTCACTGTCAAGAAGTTTTCTTTCTGATTTTGAATACAGCAGGATGGAATGATTGAAGGGTGTGTGTGTGTGTGTGTATGTGTGTGTGTGTGTGTGTGTGTGTGTGTGTGTGTGTGTATTGGACGACCGGGTGGAGTCCCAAAGAAAGGAAATCAAGAGAGATCTAAAGGTCTCTTTTCATCAACTGTTCAACCAAAGAACACATGTTCTATTGGGTACTTTCCAAACTGCCAGACTGTGCTATTCATCTAAAAGGTTCAGCTCCATCAAAGTCTATCTTGTTGGAATTCTTAGAATTGGAAATATATTTTTTGTAGGATTTATTTTCTTTTCTCTGAGAAAAAAGTGCAAAAAATGCCCAGGAGATTATTATCACCTTCAACATTCATGAGCATCATGGATAAGCATCTCATTCTAGGTCTTAGAAATATAAGAAAACAAAAGAGGGTAAAGTAGTCTCCCTTTTTTAAAAAAAACAACAAATGCTACGAGCTTACAGTTAATTTGAGGAACAGGTCATGTGCGTGTAAGTATGCAGATAATTAAAGATATATTGGTAAGTGGTATAGACAATAATGATGTAGGAGAGAGTGAGAGGGGAAGCTGAAATGGAAAGTTCCATGGAGAAATATTAATGATTGAAATTTGCTCAGGGATAATGCTCCATGACCTAATATTAACCAGAAGAATGATGACTATTAGAAAGAACTGTAGAAAAAACTTGAGGCAGAAACCTTTCCTCCCAGTTTGTCTACTACTGATCTATTTTCTTTACCTAGACTACCTGCATTTAGTCCTCATACCTAGTGCTCTTTGCATTGCCACAACTAATTCTTCTAGAACAAGGGTCAGTAAACTTTTCTCTGTAAAGAGTTTCAGATAGTAAATATTTTAGGCTTTGTAAGCCATGCAGTTTTTGTCACAACTACTCAGTTACAGAGTTGTAACATGAAAGCAGCCATAGACAATATGTAAGAATTGAATACTGTAATATTCCAATAAAACTTTATGAACACTAAAATTAGAAGTTCATATAATTTTTGTGCATCATGAAATAGTATTCATCTTTGGATTTTTTTTTTTACTTTGAAATCTTTACTTTAAAATTTTTTTATTTTTTTAACATCTTTATTGGAGTATAATTGTTCTACAATGGTGTGTTAGTTTCTGCTTTATAACAAACTGAATCAGCCATACATATACATATATCCCCATACCTCCTCCCTCTTGCGTCTTCCTCCCACCCTCCCTGTCCCACCCCTCTAGGTGGTCACAAAGCACCGAGCTGATCTCCCTGTGCTATGCAGCTGCTTCCCACTAGCTATTGATTTTACATTTGGTAGTACATATATGTCCATGCCACTCTCTCACTTCATCCCAGCTTACACTTCCCCCTCCTTGTGTCTGCAACTCTATTCTCTACGTCTGCGTCTTTATTCCTGTCCTGCCCCTAGGTTCTTCAGAACCATTCCTTTTCTTTTAGATTCCATACATACGTGTTAGCATACGGTATTTGTTTTTCTCTTTCTGACTTACATCACTCTGTATGACAGACTCTAGGTCCATTCACCTCACTCCAAATAACTCAATTTCGTTTCTTTTTATGGCTGAGTAATATTCCATTGTATATATGTGCCACATCTTCTTTATCCATTCATCTGATGATGGACACATAGGTTGTTTCCATCCCCGGACTATTGTAAATAGAGCTGCAATGAACATTTTGGTACATGACTCTTTTTGAATTATGGTTTTCTCAGGGTATATGCCCAGTAGTGGGATTGTTAGGTAGTTATATTTTTTGTTTTTTAAGGCACCTCCATACTGTTCTCCATAGTGGCTGTATCAATTTACATTTCCACCAACAGTGCAAGAGGGTTCCCTTTTCTCCACACCCTCTCCAGCATTCATTGTTTGTAGACATTTTGATGATGGCCATGTTGACTGGTATGAGGTGATACCTCACTGTAGTTTTCATTTGCATTTCTCTAATGATTAGTGATGTTGAGCATCCTTTCAGGTCGTTGTTGGCGATCTGTATAGCTTCTTTGGAGAAATGTTTATTTAGGTCTTCTGCCCATTTTTGTATTGGGTTGTTTGTTGTTTTGATATTGAGCTGCATGAGATGCTTGTAAATTTTGGAGATTAAGCCTTTGTCAGTTGCTTCATTTGCAAATATTTTCCTCCCATTCTGAGGGTTGTCTTCTCGTCTTTTTTATGGTTTCCTTTCCTGTACAAAAGCCTTTAAGTTTCATTAGGTCCCATTTGTTTATTTTTGTTTTTATTTCCATTTCTCTAGGAGGTGGGTCAAAAAGGATCTTGCTGTGATTTATGTCACAGAGTGTTCTGCCTATGGTCTCCTCTAAGAGTTTTACAGTGTCTGGCCTTATTCAGGTCTTTAATCCACTTTGAGTTTATTTTTGTGTTTGGTGTTAGGGAGTGTTCTAATTTCATTCTTTTACATTTAACTGTCCAGTTTTCCCAGCACCACTTACTGAAGAGGCTGTTTTTTCTCCATTGTATATTCTTGCCTCCTTTATCAAAGATAAGGTGACCATATGTGCATGGGTTTATCTCTGGGCTTTCTATCCTGTTCCATTGATCTATATTTCTGTTTTTGTGCCAGTACCATACTGTCTTGATTACTGTAACTTTGTAGTATAGTCTGAAGTCAGGGAGCCTGATTCCTCCAGCTCTGTTTTTCATTCTCAAGGCTGTTATGGCTATTCGGGGTCCTTTGTGTTTCCATACAAATTGTGAAATTTTTTGTTCTAGTTCTGTGAAAAATGCTATTGGTAGTGTGATAGGGATTGCACTGAACCTGTAGATTGCTTTGGGTAGTAGAGTCATTTTCACAATGTTGATTCTTCGATTCCAAGAACATAGTGTATCTCTCCATCTGTTTGTATCATCTTTAATTTCTTTCATCAGTGTCTTATAGTTTTCTGCATACAGGTCTTTTGTCTCCTTAGGTAGGTTTATTCTTAGGTATTTTATTCTTTTTGTTGCAATGGTAAATGGGAGTGTTTCCTTAATTTCTCTTTCAGATTTTTTATCATTAGTGTATAGGAATGCAAGAGATTTCTGTGCATTAATTTTGTATCCTGCTACTTTACCAAATTCACTGATTAGCTCTAGTAGTTTTCTCATATCATCTTTAGGATTCTCTATGTAGAGTATCATGTCATCTGCAAACAGTGACAGTTTTACTTCTGTTCTGATTTGTATTCCTTTTATTTCTGTTTCTTCTCTGATTGCTATGGCTAAAACTTCCAAAACTATGTTGAATAAGAGTGGTGAGAGTGGGCAACCTTTTCTTGTTCCTGATCTTAGAGGAAAAGGTCTCAGTTTTTTATCATTGAGAATGATGTTGGTTGTGGGTTTGTCATATATGGCCTTTATTATGTGGAGGTAAGTTCCCTCTGTGCCTACTTCCTGGAGGGTTTTTATCATAAATCGGTGTTGAATTCTGTCGAAACCTTTTTCTGCATCTACTGAGATGATCATATGGTTTTTCTCCTTCAATTTGTTAATATGGTGTATCACATTGATTGATTTGCATATATTGAAGAATCCTTGCATTCTTGGGATAAACCCCACTTGATCATGGTGTATGATCCTTTTAATGTGCTGTTGGATTCTGTTTGCTAGTATTTTGTTGAGGATTTTTGGATCTATGTTCATCAGTGATATTGGCCTATAGTTTTATTTTCCTTGCAGCATCTTTGTCTGGTTTTGGTATCAGTGTGATGGTGGCCTCGTAGAATGAGTTTGGGAGTGTTCATCACTCTGCCATATTTTGGAAGTGTTTGAGAAGGATAGGTGTTAGCTCTTCTGTAAATGATAGAATTTGCCTGTGAAGCCATCTGGTCCTGGGCTTTTGTTTGTTGGAAGATTTTTAATCACAGTCTCAATTTCAGTGCTTGTGATTGGTCTGTTTATATTTTCTATTTCTTCCTGTTTCAGTCTCGGAAGGTTGTGCTTTTCTAAGAGTTTGCCCATTTCTTTCAGGTTGTCCATTTTATTGGCATATAGTTGCTTGTAGTAATCTCTCATGATCCTTTTTATTTCTGCAGTGTCAGTTGTTACTACTCCCTTTTCATTTCTAATTGTATTGATTTGAGTCTTCTTTTTTTTCTTGATGAGTCTGGCTAATGGTTTATCAATTTTGTTTATCTTCTCAAAGAACCAGCTTTTAGTTTTATTGATCTTTGCTATTGTTTCCTTCATTTCTTTTTCATAATTTCTGATCTGATCTTTATGATTTCTTTCCTTCTGCTAACTTTGGGGTATTTTTGTTCTTCTTTCTCTAATTGCTTTAGGTGTAAGGTTAGGTTGTTTATTTGAGATGCTTTTTGTTTCTTGAGGTAGGATTGTATTGCTATAAACTTCCCTCTTAGAACTGCTTTTCCTGCATCCCATAGGTTTTAGATCATCGTGTTTTCATTGTCACTTGTTTCTAGGTATTTTTGATTTCCTTTTTGAGTTCTTCAGTGGTCTCTTGGTTATTTAGTAGTGTATTGTTTAGCCTCCATGTGTTTGTATTTTTTACAGATTTTTTACCTGTAATTGATATCTAGTCTCATAGTGTTGTGGTCGGAAAAGATACTTGATACGATTTCAGTTTTCGTAAATTTACCAAGCCTTCATTTGTGACCCAAGATATGATCTATCCTGAAGAATGTTCCATGAGCACTTGAGAAGAAAGTGTATTCCATTGTTTTTGGATGGAATGTCCTGTAAATATCAATTAAGTCCATCTTGTTTAATGTATCATTTAAAGCTTGTGTTTCCTTATTTATTTTCATTATGGATGATCTGTCCATTGGTGAAAGTGGGGTGTTAAAGTCCCCTACTATGATTGTGTTACTGTCGATTTCCCCTTTTATGGCTGTTAACTTTTGCCCTGTGTATTGAGGTGCTCCTATGTTGGGTGCATAAATATTTACAATTGTTATATCTTCTTCTTGGATCAACCCCTTGATCATTATGTAGTGTCCTTCTTTGTCTCTTGTAATAGCCTTTATTTTAAAGTCTATTTTTTCTGATATGAAAATTGCTACTCCAGCTTTCTTTTGATTTCCATTTGCATGGAATATCTTTTTCCATCCCCTCACTTTCAGTCTGTATGTGTCCCTAGGTCTGAAGTGGGTCTCTTGTAGACAGCATATATATGGGTCTTGTTTTTGTATCCATTCAGCCCGTCTGTGTCTTTGGTTGGAGCATTTAATCCATTTACATTTAAGGTAATTATCGATATGTATGTGCCTATTACCATTTTCTTAATTGTTTTGGGTTTGTTATTGTAGGTCTTTTCCTTCTCTTGTGTTTCCTGCCTAGAGAAGTTCCTTTAGCATTTGTTGTAAAGCTGGTTTGATGGTGCTGAATTCTCTTAACTTTTACTTGTCTGTAAAGGTTTTCATTTCTCTGTTGACTATGAATGAGATCCGTGCTGGATAGAGTAATCTTGGTTGTAGATTTTTCTCTTTGATCACTTTAAATATGTCCTGCCACTCCCTTCTGGCTTGCAGAGTTTCTACTGAAAGATTGGCTGTTAACCTTATGGGGATTCCCTTGTATGTTATTTGTTGTTTTTCCCTGCTGCTTTTAATATTTTTTCTTTGTATTTAGTTTTTGATAGTTGGATTAATATTTCTTGCCATGTTTCTCTTTTGATTTATCCTGTATGGGACTCTCCTGTAGTTAATTGATGATTTCCTTTTTCCATATTAGGGAAGTTTTAAAGCATAATCTCTTCAAATAATTTTTCAGTCCCTTTCTTTTTCTCTTCTTCTTCTGGGACCCCTATAATTTGAATGTTGGTGCGTTTAATATTGTCCCAGTGCTCTGTGAGACTGTCCTCAATTCTTTTCATTGTTTTTTCTTTATCCTGCTCTGTGGTAGTTATTTCCACTATTTTATCTTCTAGATCACTTATGTGTTCTTCTGCCTCATTTATTCTGCTATTGATTCCTTCTAGAGAATTGTTAATTTAATTTATTATGTTGTTCATCATTGTTTGTTTGCTCTTTTGTTCTTCTAGGTCCTTGTTAAAAGTTTCTTGTATTTCTCCATTCTATTTCCATGATTTTGGATAGTCTTTACTATCATTATTCTGAATTCTTTTTCCGGTAGACTGCCTATTTCCGCTTCATTTGTTTGGTCTGGTGTGTTTTTACCTTGCTCCTTCATCTGCTGTGTGTTTCTCTGTCTTCTTATTTTGTTTCACTTACTGTGTTTGGGGTCTCCTTTTCACAGGCTGCAGGTTTGTATTTCCCATTGTTTTTGGAGCCTGCCCCCAGTGGCTACGGTTGGTTCAGTGGGGTGTGTAGGTTTCCTTGTACAGGGTAGTGGTGCTTGTGTTCTGGTGGTTGAGGCTGGATCTTTTCTTTCTGGTGGGCAGGACCACATCCGTTCGTGTGTTTTGGGATCTGTGACATTATTATGATATTAGGCAGTGTCTCTGCTAATGGGTGGGGTTGTGTTTCTGTCTTTCTACTTGTTTGGAATAGGGTGCCCACACTGTATTGCTGGTTGTTGAGTGGAGCTGGATCTTAGCGTTGAGATGGAGATCTCTGGGAGAGCTTTCGCCGTTTTTTATTACATGGAGCCAGGAGATCTCTGGTGGACCAATGTCCTTAACTCGGCTCTCCTACCTCAGAGGCACAGACCTCACACCCGGCCGGAGCACGAAGAACCTGTCGGCCACATGGCTCAGAAGAAAAGGGAGGAAAAAGAAAGAAAAAAAATAGATAAATAAATAAAATTATTAAATTAAAAAAAGTATTAAAAATAAAAAATATTAAAAAGTAATAAAAATAATAAAGAAAGAAAGAAGAGAGCAACCAAACCAAAAAACAAATCCGCCAATGATATCAAGTGCTAAAAACTATGCTAAAAAAAAAAACAAGAAAAAAGCGGACACAGAGAATCCTAGGACAGATGGTAAAAGCAAAGCTATGCAGACAAACACACAGAGAAGCATACACATACACAATCACAGAAGGTGAAAAAGGAAAAAAGTATCTATATATAAAAAGAAAATATATATATATCTATATATAAAGAGAAAAAAAAGGAAGAGAGCAACCAAATCAATAGACAAATCTACGAATGATAATAGACTCTAAATACTAAACTAAGATAAATATAAAACCAGAAAAACATTAGGTGCAGAAAGCAAACCCCAAGTCTACAGTAGCTCCGAAAGTCCACCGCCTTGACTTTGGGATGATTCGTTGTCTATTCAGGTGTTCCACAGGTGCAGTGTACATCAAGTTGATTGTGGAGATTTAATCTGCTGCTCCTGAGGCTGCTGGGAGAGATTTCCCTTCTCTTCTTTGTTCGCACAGCTCCTGGGGCTCAGCTTTGGATTTCGACCCGCCTCTGCGTGTAGGTCGCCTGAGGGCATCTGTTCTTCAACTAGACAGGATGAGATTAAAGGAGCAGCTGATTCGGGGGCTCTGGCTCACTCAGGCTGGGGGGAGGGAGGGGTACGGATGCGGGGTGAGCCTGTGGCTGCAGAGGCCGGCATGACGTTGCACCAGCCTGAGGCGCGCCGTGCGGCGCCGTGCGTTCTCCTGGGGAAGTTGTCCCTGGATCGCGGGACCCTGGCAGTGGCAGGCTGCACAGGCTCCCAGGTGGGGCAGTGTGGATAGTGACCTGTGCTTACACACAGGCTTCTTGGTGGCTGCAGCAGCAGCCTTAGCGTCTCATGCCCATCTCTGGGGTCCGCGCTGATAGCCACGGCTCACGCCCATCTCTGGAGCTCATTTAGGCGGTGCTCTGAATCCCCTCTCCTTGCGCACCCCGAAACAATGGTCTCTTGACTCTTCGGCAGGTCCAGACTTTTTCCGGACTCCCTCCCGGCCAGCCGTGGTGCACTAACTTCTTCAGGCTGTGCTCACGCCGCCAGGCCTCTCCCTGCGATCCAACTGAAGCCCGAGCCTCAGCTCCCAGCCCATGCCCGCCCCGGCGAGTGAGCAGACAAGCCTCTCGGGCTGGTGAGTGCCGGTCAGCACCGATACTCTGCGTGGGAATCTCTCTGCTTTGCCCTCCGCACCCCTGTGGCTGCGTTCTCCTCCGTGGCTTCGAAGCTCCCCCCTCCGCCACCCTCGTCTCCGCCCGCGAAGGGGCTTCCTAGTGTGTGTAAACCTTTCCTCCTTCACAGCTCCCTCCCACTGGTGCAGGTCCCGTCCCTATTCTTTTGTCTCTGTTTATTCTTTTTTCTTTTGCCCTACCCAGGTATGTGGGGGAGTTTCTTGCCTTTTGGGAGGTCTGAGGTCTTCTGCCAGCGTTCAGTAGGTGTTCTGTAGGAGTTGTTCCACGTGTAGATGTATTTCTGATGTATTTGTGGGGAGGAAGGTGATCTCCAATTCTTACTGCTCTGCCATCTTGAAGGTGTCCCCCATCTTTGGAGCTTTTTAATCTACTTACAAAATATAAAGCATTCTTAGCTCGTGGGCTGTAGGAAAATGGGTGGTGAAGCAGATTTGGCCCATGCACCATAGATTACTGACTTCTACATTAGAAGACTTCAGCATTTCCCAACCTTTACCCTTACTATAGCTGTATTCACTTTCCTCATCTGTCTCATAGAAACTAGGTCCAGTTGCTATATACAATTTAGGTGACTTATAATCTTCAAAGTATAAAGCTGAAATTAATGTAATAATTTCTTTGATAGTAAATAATTGACGTAATTTCAGATCAAAGGAAGTCTACTGGACATGTTAAGCATCAGAAACTGCCGTCTAGGGAAAAGTCAAGTAAGTAGAACATATGATGGATGAGTCAGAATCTGTGTTACTAATAGTGAAGCCTGATCCCACTGCCTCTCTTGGGCAGGAGACCAGAGAATTCCTCTTTGTAGAAGAGATCAGCCAAAAGAAAAGACTCAATGATACAGATATTCGTTGATTTCACAATGAAATTTCTTCAATGGTCCATATTATTTTGAAATATGGAGGCAAATACTAGGAGTAACTCTAAGTAAGGAAAGTGGTTGCCTGAGGAGAGCAGGACTTGGGGATGGAAAGGGATGAAATAGAAAACATACTGATTTTATTTTAAGCCTTGTAATAAAATTTGACTTTTTTTAAAAATAATATCTTTATTGGAGTATAATTGCTTTACAATGTTGTTAGTTTCTGCTGTATAACAAAGTGAATCAGCTCTACGTATACACATATCCCCATATCCCCTCCCTCTTGGGTCTCCCTCCCACCCTCCCTATCCCACCCGTCTAGGTTGTCACAAAGCACCGAGCTGATCTCCCTGTGCTATGCGGCTGCTTCCCACTAGCTATCTATTTTACATTTGATAGTGTATATATGTCCATGGCACTCTCACTTTGTCCCAGCTTACCCTTCCCTCTCCCTGTGTCTTCAAGTCCATTCTCTACGTCTGCGTCTTTATTCTTGTCCTGCCCCTAGTTTCATCAGAACCATTAAAATTTGACTTTTAAATTCCTACATCTACATTTTTCTTAAATATAATTTAATTAAAAAGAAAAAAAGAAAACAGAGCCCTTTGGTGACTCTCAATGCCTATAGAATGAACCCAAACTATTGGGCATGTCACACAAGATACTCTATAACTTGGGCATAGCCCACATTTATGGCTATACCACAGTCACTCCACAGCATGTACCAGGAAAAGAACTATTCTATCCAACCTGCTTTTATATCCCCATGTTCTTGGTCCTGTTTTTTTTCTTTTGAATGTCCTTTCCTTGCTCTCTGACTGGTGAGCTACTTATCTTTCAGATAACGCCAGCTTAAATGTTGCCTCCTCTTTGTACCTTTCACAGTCCCCATAGGAATCGTTAACTGGTTCACTATCTATGTATTCTTAGCACTTTTGACATGTTCATACCATAGCACTTAGCACAGAGGATTATTTATTTATTGGACTGTCATGCTACTTAGACTGTAAGTATCTCAAGGCAAGGATCAGGTCTGATTCATCTTTTTTTTTTTTTTTGCGGTACGCGGGCCTCTCACTGCTGTGGCCTCTCCCATTGAGGAGCACAGGCTCCGGACGCGCAGGCTCAGCAGCCATGGCTTAAGGGCCCAGCCGCTCTGCGGCATGTGGGATCTTCCCGGACCGGGGCACGAACCCGTGTCCCCTGCATCAGCAGGTGGACTCTCCACCACTGTGCCACCAGGGAAGCCCCTGATTCATCTTTATATCACCGCTTCCTAGCACATAGTAGGTGCTCAGGTAATAGTAATTGACTTAAAGATCAAATTTGCCTATAGTCAGACACTTAATGAAAGAAGAAGCTACATGATTAGTGACTCTTATTTTTAAATGTTTAAATAGTTGGTAACTAAGAG
Organism: Globicephala melas; assembly: GCF_963455315.2. Classification (NCBI taxonomy): domain Eukaryota; kingdom Metazoa; phylum Chordata; class Mammalia; order Artiodactyla; family Delphinidae; genus Globicephala; species Globicephala melas. The sequence continues at coordinate 70,690,784 of NC_083327.1, read as the reverse complement.
ACTGATAGAAGGAAGGGCAGGAGATTCTTTTGCAGGAAATATGACAAATTTGGTTTTATTTTTCCTGAGTTGTGGATTGACAGTAAGTTATCTAGTAAATATATCATATCAGAAGTTAGAGAAACCAGTTCAATTTCAAAAAAGAAACTAAGATTAAAAATATATATTATGCTGTCATTATCATATTAAACCATCTGTGAATCCAAGAGATTTGACGAGATTTCTGAGGTAGACAATTGTTTTAAACAGTAATTCTCAACTCCAGATGTGCAATAGAATCACCTGGAGAGCTTGTGAAAATGCACATTCCTCTGGCCCCTCAGAAGGTCTGGGGTGGGGCCCAGGAAACTGCATTTTTACAGGTGCCTTCTGATGATTCTGAGGGAGAACCTCACATCTACAACCTGAGAAATTCCTGGGAAAATGGAAGAAGAAAAAGTTGAAGAAATGACTTTGGGAGTGAGTTGGAAGACTGGAGGAAGATTTGTACCCAGTGAAGGGGAGAGGAAGAGATGGCTGCAATTTGGAAATGGCTTTGCTACTATTTGCGGAGAACAGAAAATACTGGAATTAGAATTTACCAGTTACTTTATCTGTCTTCAGAATTATTTCTTCTGATTCATGGTTTGAATTTTAAAATAACTTCATGTCACAGAACTTGTAAACAGTTTACTATAGGGACTAAGAAGATATCTGGGAACTCATGTCAATTTTCAACCTATGATGAGTTAGAATTCTACTGCTCTGTCATGCTGTTTTCTTCCACTTACCAAATGCTTTTGCAATAATAAAATCAATTATATATTCAGATTTAACATCTTTTTGTTAAGTAAATTATGTAAAAAGTCTTTATAGGTATGAGCATTGTTTTTCACTATATAAAACACCCTGGTGATGACTCATCCTTATGTGCAGAACTCAAGGAATCTATCATTCACTGCATAAATTACTGTTGAAAAGTTTGCTTTTATTTCTAACTGTGGAAATGAATAAAGCCTTGTGAATATATTTTTTAAGCAGTCTAAATTCCATTTTTTACTAGAGCCACAGCTAGTTCTATAAAGGACACAAGTCCAACTGAGATTTTAATGATAAAATAATAAATAGTTATTTGTTAAATTATTTACTTAATTCAGTAAATTAAAAATAAATAAATATTAACCAAACATATGTTAGAGTTAAATTTGCCAACTGCTTCATTACAATAAATGATATTAAGCATGAAATCTATCACTGCCTGCTACATGTGGAAATAAACAAAGAGTAACCAAATGAGAACAAGCAAAGGTTATTTATTCTGAGCTTGTTGTAGGAAAAGAGTCAGCCACTATTACTTGTGTTTGGCAGAGACGCAAAGACAGGCAGAGGAGCCAGAAAGCTTTACACAAAATAAAAGGAAAGGCTTCAGGTGTGCTCTGATTGAAGGCTGTTGGTATAGGAAAGCTGTACGTGGGCTAAGTAGAAGTGGGAAATCCTGTGTGATTGGTTAGGGGTGCGTATACGCCCCCTAATTGGCCCTAAGTTGGAAGCCAGGACAAAAGTTAGGGAAGCTGTCAGTTATTAATCAAGTCCTGGCCATGTGGGCTGTTTTAGGGATTATTGTTTAACTTCCTGGGTCAGTTGCTAGTTCCTACAAGTCTGACTTACAGTTAGCAGGCTGGCTTTCTGGGCTAGTTACTCTAGTTAATAGTTTGATTTCCTGAGCTGGTTGCTATAGATTGTGTGACGGAGTTCCATTTACATGGTCTGGCCATTGTACATTCAATCTGATGTACATAATGATATCTATGATTTTTTAGGGCAAAATCAGAGGTAAAGTTGGATAGATCTTCAAGCCTTATTCTTAAGCAACAAAACATGCTGAAGAGCTATACAAGTTATTATTTATATTACATGAAAAGAAAAGAAGAAGAACCTATGTAAATAAAACTATAGATGTTTAGTAAACATATAATGTTTAGCTAATATTAGACGTGAATGTATATATTTATCAAAAGTCCTGGAATGTTATAAAAAAAATCATGTAATGGAAATCCCAAGAGAATCACTGAGATACTGGAGGAATTCCTATAGTTTATTCCTAGACCCAAGGGGTGGTAGTAGAGGGGTAGAGGGAGTAGCTCTCTGTGGAGATGTCCACATACGTGTGAGGAACAGCCTTTGCATGTGGGCGGGACCCTGATGTGGGAAGAGAATGGGTGTGGGTCATTCTTCCTTGAACTATGTATTCTAGGGAGGAATTCTAAGATGGAATTCAAATTTTTATTTATAAATTCTAAATGCACCTTCTAGATGTCTATGAAGGTATACTGTCAAGAAAGATAAAATATATTTTATTTGATAGTTTATTAGCTTGGTTTATAATTTAAACATATTCCAACCTTTGGTATGTAGGCCTCCATTCGTTCCTCAAATGTTCGGAGCAGGCCTGATAGTGTCTTTCCTGTCCTAGAGCCTGGGGGAAGACTGAACTTTTTTTTTTTTTTTTGTGGTACGTGGGCTTCTCACTGTTGTGGCCTCTCCCGTTGCGGAGCGCAGGCTCAGCGGCCATGGCTCACGGGCCTAGCCGCTGTGCGGCATGTGGGATCTTCCCGGACCGGGGCAGGAACCCGTATCGCCTGCATGGGCAGGCGGACTCTCAACCACTGCGCTACCAGGGAAGCCCGAAGACTGAACTTTGAAGGGTCAAAGAAAGGTGCTCTACAGGTAGATCACCCAGGTGGAACCTGTTTTTCCCTCTCTCTGTTCCAAACCACCTGTCTACACAGAGTAGTGTATCTGTCTATAGAAAGACCAGTTAGAGTGCTAGATTAAAAATAACTGCTTCCCAGCCACGTAGCACAGGGAGATCAGCTCGGTGCTTTGTGACCACCTAGAGGGGTGGGATAGGGAGGGTGGGAGGGAGATGCAAGAGGGAGGACATATGGGGATATATGTATATGTGTAGCTGATTCAATTTGTTATAAAGCAGAAACTAACACACCATTGTAAAGCAATTATACTCCAATAAAGGTGTTAAAAAAAAACACCTGCTTCCTAATATCTCATTTCTGAGTATACAGGAAACATATTACATGAATCTGTATCTAATAAGGAAGACAAATTGCCCCACAAGGTATATTTCCTTGAATACTGCAAAATTATTCCATTCACATGTTTGTTGTTGTTAAAAAAAGCAAACCACAAAAATGGAATGGAAATCTCTTAAACGGTAGGAGAAAGGAAATTTCACTCTCAAATTTTGTTTCTTTTTTCGTTATTAGAAACAATTTCAAGCTTACTAAAAAGTTGCAAGTACCACACAAAGAACTTTTTTCTTCCCTGAAATATTTGAGCGTGAATTGCCCAAATGATGCTTTATTAATCCTGAGTACTTTAGTGTATATTTCCTACAAATAAGGGCATTGTGTTATGTAACCAAAATGTAACCATCAAAACCAGGAAGTTAACATCACTACCCTCTTATGTTGAAGCCCCATTCAGGCTGTGCCAATTATCTCAATAAAAAACATATAAGACCAGGTGGGCTCTGACCACTGTCAATCTTGCTGGCCTCAATCTCCCATCATCCCCACAGGCTGCTGCTACCCAGCCATTTTCAGTACCTCAGGTGCATGGAGCTCTTTTGTATTGGAAGCCTTTTGCATACACTCCTTTCTCTGCCTAGAACATTCCTCCTCCAGTGCTTCACCTGCTAAAACCTTCTCTTCTTCCAGGCAGAACTAGTTACTCCCTCAGATAGATTTTCCTTAACTTCCCTAACCTAAGTTAACCCTTTCCCTCAACCTCTTAAGCTTTTTTGTAAAACCTGTGCTTCTCTTTCATTGGACTCCTCAGGTGTGTAGCTATGTTTTTGTCTGTGAGATTATTATGAAATGTCTAATTTTCCTTCAATTTCTAAGTTCTGTGAAGGCAAGGATCATAATAATTTTGTTCATCAGCATATCCGGAGGGCCTAACATAGTGTCTGGAACATAGTAGACGCTCAGTAAAAATTTATTCAATAAAAAAATTATTCTGTTCAAAGTTTATACAAATCAATGTAAAATTTTCATCAAATTTTCAATAAACAAATCACAGAAATGAGAATTTTAGAAGTTTTGGATTTCTAAAGAGAGAAAGATGAGTGGATGTGTTGGAAAAACAAAGACCATTTTATTTATTGTGATCTATATTAAAGGCAATGATTCCATCAGACAAAAAGTGTGCATATATTTTTCCTTATAAATGTATCTTTTATACATTAGAGGTATGGCTATGTATCATGTTATTACTCTTTATTTCAAAGTAATTTAAGGTCAGACATAGAAAGTGGATTCTGATAAGATACGCTTAGCAGAGTTTTGCTCAAATGTTTTATTATAGTCAAAATTATTTGAAAAGCACATTTAATATATTACAGACATTTTACTGTAAAACTGATCCTTATAAAAGTTATATGGAATATTTTATAATGTGGTATATATTATAAATAAACACTATGAACTGTATTGAGAAAAACACAAATAAGCCCTACAGCATTTTTTAAAAAAACCAAACCTGAGTTTAAAATTTTGACTGTTCTTTCTATAAAAATTGATGAATACATTTAATAAAAAGATACAGTATTATTCTAATATTTGTCTTGCTAAAAATGTCTTTTTTATGTATTATGAGTCTTAAAATTTCTAGTGGCATTTCACTAACTCCATACATTTAACCTAGAAACTACAAATACTCCGAATCACAGCAAATGGGAAGAGAATTTGATTTATTCAACTCTTAAGGAGAAAATAGAAGTGCTGTTTCATTCTTATAATTTTCATGGTCACTGGGTTTACAATTAGAGGCTCTTCTCTGGTATAAAGATATATCTAGATGTATGTAGAATTTGTACTTAAAATATCTAATAATCGTATGAAGACGTGTAAATTATAAAACCCGGAAGAAGCTTCAAGATGGCAGAAGAGTAAGACGCGGAGATGACCTTCCCCTCCACAAATACATCAGAAATACAATTACATGTGGAACAACTCCTACAGAACACCTACTGAACGCTGGCAGAAGACCTCAGGCTTCCCAAAAGGCAAGAAACTCCCCACGTACCCAGGTAGGGCAAAAGAAAAAACAGAAACAAAAGAATAGGGACGGGACCTGCACCAGTGGGAGGGAGCTGGGAAGGAGGAAAGGCTTCCACACACCAGGAAGCCCCTTCGTGGGCGGGGAGACTGCGGGGGGCGGAGGGGAAAGCTTCGGAGCCGCGGAGGACAGCACAGCCACAGGGGTGCGGAGGGCAGAGTGGCGAGATTCCTGCACAGAGAATCGGTGCTGACCGGCACTCAACCAGCCCTAGAGGCTTGTCTGCTCACCCGCCGGGGCGGGCGGGGCTGCGAGCTGAGGCCCGGGCTTCGGAGCGCAGGGAGAGGCCTGGTGGCGTGAACACAGCCTTCAGGGGGTTAATGCGCCACGGCTAGCCGGGAGGGAGTCCGGGAAAAAGTCTGGAGCTGCCGAAGAGGCAAGAGACTTTTTCTTAACTCTCTGTGTCCTGGTGCGCGCGGAGAGGGGATTAAGAGCGCTGCTTAAAGGAGCTCCAGAGACCGTCGTGAGCCGCGGCTAAAAGCGCGCACCCCAGAGGCGGGCATGAGACGCTAAGGCTGCTGCTGCAGCCACCGAGAAGCCTCTGTGCGAGCACAGGTTACTATCCACACCCCACTTCCGGGGAGCCTGTGCAGCCCGCCACTGCCAGGGTCCCGGGATCCAGGGACAACTTCCCCAGGAGAACGCACGGCGCGCCTCAGGCTGGTGCAATGTCACGCCGGCCTCTGCCGCCGCCGCAGGCCCGCCCCGAACTCCGTGCCCCTCCCTCCCCCCCGGCCGGAGTGGGCCAGAGCCCCCGAATCAGCGGCTCCTTTAACCCCATCCTGTCTGAGCGAAGAACAGACGCCCTCAGGCGACCTACAGACAGAGGCGGGTCCAAATCCAAAACTAAACCCCAGGAGCTGTGCAAACAAAGAAGAGAAACAGAAATCTCTCCCAGCAGCCCCAGGAACAGCGGATTAAATCTCCACAATCAACTTGATTTACCTGCATCTGTGGAATACCTGAATAGACAACGAATCATCCCAAATTGAGGAGGTGGACTTCGGGAGGAAAGATATGTATCTATCTATCTATCTATTTATCTATCTATATATTTCCCTTTTTCTCTTTGTGTGAGTGTGTATGTGTATGCTGCTGTGTGTGATTTTGTCTGTATAGCTTTGCTTTTACCATTTGTCCTAGGGTTCTGTCTGTACATTTTTTTTCTACTTTAAGAATTTTTTTTCTTAATTATTATTTATTTTAATAACGTTATATTATTTTACTTTATTTTATCTTCTTTCCTTCCTCCCTCCCTCCCTCCTTTTTCTTTTTCTTTCTTTCCTCCCTCCCTCCCTCCCTCCCTTCCTTCCTTCTTTCCTTCCTTTCTTTTCTCCCTTTTATTCTGAACTGTGTGGATGTAAGGCTCTTGGTGCTCCAGCCAGGCATCCGGGCTGTGCCTCTGAGGTGGGAGAGCCAAGTTCAGGACACTGGTCCACAAGAGACCTCCCAGCTCCATGTAATATCAAATGGCGAGAATCTCCCATAGATCCCCATATCAACACCAAGATCTGGCTTCACTCAACGACCAGCAAGCTACAGTGCTGGACACCCTATGCCAAACAACTAGCAAGACAGGAACACAACCCCATCCATTAGCAGAGAGCCTGCCTATAATCATAATAAGGCCACAGACACCCCAAAACACACCACCAGACGTGGACATGCCCACCAGAAAGACAAGATCCAGCCTCATCCACCAGAACACAGGCACCAGTCCCCTCCACCAGGAAGCCTACACAACCCACTGAACCAACATTAGCCACTGGGGACAGACACCAAAAACAACGGGAACTACGAACCTGCAGGCTGTGAAAAGGAGACCCCAAACACAGTAAGTTAAGCAAAATGAGAAGACAGAAAAACACACAGCAGATGAAGGAGCAAGGTAAAAACCCACCAGACCTAACAAATGAAGAGGAAATAGGCAGTCTACCTGAAAAAGAATTCAAAATAATGAAAGTAAAGATGATCCAAAATCTTGGAAATAGAATAGAGAAAATACAAGAAACATTTAACAAGGACCTAGAAGAACTAAAGAGCAAACAAACAGTGATGAACAACACAATAAATGAAATGAAAAACACTCTAGAAGGAATCAATAGCAGAATAACTGAGGCAGAAGAACGTATAAGTGACCTGGAAGATAAAATAGTGGAAATAACTACTGCAGAGCAGAATAAAGAAAAAAGAATGAAAAGAACTGAGGACAGTCTCAGAGACCTCTGGGACAACATTAAATGCACCAACATTCAAATTATAGGGGTCCCAGAAGAAGAAGAGAAAAAGAAAGGGACTGTGAAAATATTTGAAGAGATTATAGTTGAAAACTTCCCTAATATGGGAAAGGAAATAGTCAATCAAGTCCAGGAAGCACAGAGAGTCCCATACAGGATAAATCAAAGGAGAAACACGCCAAGACACATATTAATCACACTATCAAAATTAAACACAAAGAGAAAATATTAAAAGCAGCAAGAGAAAAACAACAAATAACAAACAAGGGAATCCCCATAAGGTTAACAGCTGATCTTTCAGCAGAAACTCTGCAAGCCAGAAGGGACTGGCAGGACATATTTAAAGTGATGAAGGGGCTTCCCTTGTGGCACAGTGGTTGAGAGTCCGCCTGCCGACGCAGGGGACATGGGTTCATGCCCCGGTCTGGGAGGATCCCACATGCCATGGAGCGGCTGGGCCCATGAGCCATGGCTGCTGAGCCTGTGTGTCCGGAGCCTGAGCTCCGCAATGGGAGAGGCCACAGCAGTGAGAGGCCTGCGTACCGCAAAAAAAAAAAAAAAAAATTGCTTGATACTGAGGTTTCCAGATTAGGTTGACATGGGGTGAAATAAACAGCATGAGTAGGTGCAGGGGCTAGGGACAAAGAGTCATGAGAAGATAAAGTCTTACGAATTCAAATATGCTAAGAAGGGTTTTAAGCCACTGCTGGCCATGTAGTAGGTGGGATCATTGTCTTTGGTCCCAGGAATTTCTCTTTGGAATGGACATGTTTATAATTTTTTTTTTTTTTTACCATTTAAAAATATTTACTTCAAGCTTTCTTTCTTTTTTATTTTCAAAGTTGACATTATACTCTAGTTACAATTTTATTCTTTCTTTTTAACATTCTGCCATAATAATTTCTCATGTCATTGAAATACTCTATCCAAGATTAAACATCTTATTAGTGCTTCATAATTTACTTAATATTTTCCTATTTTTGCACAAGATTGTTTCCAGTATTTTTCCAACATAAATTACTCTTATGCGTTATTCAAAGTTCACACTATTCCTCTATTCTATACTCCTAGAAGTAAAATTACCATGTCAAAGTATCTAAACATTCTTTTTTTTTGGAGTTCTTACCATCACATTTATTTTATTTTTTTTTAAACATCTTTATTGGAGTATAATTGCTTTACAATGGTGTGTTAGTTTCTGCTTTATAACAAAGTGAATCAGCTATACATATACATATATCCCCATATCTCCTCCCTCTTGCATCTCCCTCCCACCCTCCCTGTCCCACCCCTCTAGGTGGTCACAAAGCACTGAGCTGATCTCCCTGTGCTATGTGGCTGCTTCCCACTAGCTATCTATTTTACATTTGGTAGTGTATATATGTCCATGCCACTCCCTCACTTCGTCCTAGCTTAAAACACTTTTTTTTAAACTTTTTATTTTATATTGGAGTATAACCAATTAACAACGTTGTGATAGTTTCGGGTGCACAGCAAAGCGACTCAACTACACATATATATGTATCCATTCTCCCTCCAGACTCCCCTTCCATCCAGGCTGCCACATAACATTGCACAGAGTTCCCTGTGCTATACGGTAGGTCCTTGTTGGTTATCCTTTTAAAATATAGCAGTGTGTACATGTCCATCCCAAACTCCCTAACTATCCTTTCCCTCCACCCTTACACCCCCATAACCATAAATTCATTCTCTAAGTCTGTGAGTCTGTTTCTGTTTTGTAAATACATTCATTTGTATCATTTCTTTTTAGATTCCGCATATAAGTGATATCATACGATATTTCTCTTTCTCTGTCTGACTTCACTCAGTATGACAATCTCTAGGTCCATCCATGTTGCTGCAAGTGGCATTATTTCATTCTTTTTTATGGCTGAGTAATATTCCATTGTGTATATAAACATTCTTAAAAGTCTTCAAGTACGTTGGAATAGACATATTTATCTTTGATTTTCCTCCTCTACTTCCTCATTCTCTCTCACGCCCACCTCGTATTACTGTCTCTCAGACCCACCATCTTTGATCTTTTTATCTTAGTTGTTTTTTGTACTCTTTTCTTCTTGCACCGGCATATTCAAAGCTTGGAAAAGTCTTCCTCTGGGTGGTTTGTGTCCATACCTGTCTGGACAAAGGCTTCTAACTTCTCCAGGTTCTGACGGTAACATGATAACCTTGTTTCCTTCCTGGCCTCACGACATAGAGCACATCCACTTAAACAAATTAAAAACAGACAAACAATGTTTCTAGACCTTGTGTCTATATTTTCATTTTAATACAGATTTGTCATTTGTGTCTACCACATCCCCTAAATTTATAATAATGTTTAAGTTGAAAATTCTTCTTGGTTTATAATACTTTGTAGGGAGATGGGAAGAAAGTTAAAGAATTTGCAGTGTCATTGGATGAACCAGACCCACAATCAGTATAGATTCTTAGCCTCAGTTTTACATTTTGCCTAGAGAAAAGAAATTTAAGGATTTATTTTTCATTGCTTATGTTGAAGAGTTTGAGATTAATTAGAAAGTGTCTCATATAAAAACTATTAGAATATAAAATAACTCACTTTGAAAAATGGTTGCATGTTTAATTTATTCTTCCTTGGTGATTGTTCCCCCTGCAAATCGTGTTGTAAGAGCAGTTCTATACAGGGTGGTCTGGGGTAAGAGCCTATTGTGCAGGGCTCAGGTTACTTCATATCCTTTACAAAAAGCTGCAGTCTGTCTCATTAGAATGCTTTCTAACCACTGTGAACAGTGACTTTCTCTATGTAACCTTTTAAGGAGACTTACAGTTGCTTGAAAATTTGCTGTAAGGGAATTGCTGGTGTGAATTACCTGTATAGAAAACACTTTTGGCTTCTAGAAAAGAAAGGAAAAGCATAGCAAAGAAGAAAACTTACCACAGTCCATATTCAGATCTAGCTATTTTCTCTGGCTGTTTCTATTTTACCAGATCATGTAAAACAAATATTTACTGAGTGGTTACTATGATCAGACACTGTGCTGGAAGCTGGAAATAAATAAGACAAGTAGCCTCCTTATGATAAAATCACAGGATTCGTATTTATATTTGCCTGGTGTCTGAGTGCGACCAGCTCAGCATTTAAGTTTTTAAAACTGCATTTTCATTGCTCTACATGTCAGCTACCAGTAATCAAATGACTCGTAACAAGATGTGACTTGGTGGAGTATTTATACATTTTCTTGGCCAGCCTGCAGAGAACATATGAAAGAAAAGAAATCTTCTTTTAGAAAACTCATCTACTTTGTACTACCTGAATGAACTGATCTTCGATATTTAGACCAAAAAAAAAAAAAAAGTTTTTAACCCTTTTTAATTTTGTGAAAATATGGTACATAAGTAGTACTGAGAATATAAGCATCACAGTAAAAAAAAAAAAATAGCAATGTAGAATAAAGGGTGTTATACGGTGGTTTTCTGCTAATAAATGTAAGGGTTACTGTTTGAGATAAAAGGAAATAATGATTAGATGTAAGGCTTAGGTGGTTATGCTATGCTGCAGGAACAAAGTCCTAGACATTTGGGTAAGAATCTTATTCTCTTGTGAGTGCCTTCAGTACTGTGAAAGCCTGGGGTATGAACTAAGCTCTGTGCACAGGAGAAAATGGGGTCCACTTCCTCATATCCACTTTGAGCCCAAATTATGCAATTAGGCTCCCCACACTGATGATATTAGTCATAGTCAGTTGGTCTTTTGGTTATGTCATGCCTTATTTCTAAATAGTTCTAAGGAATAATTGATCAAATTATCCAGAGAGAAGAGTTTGAACTTCAATTTTTGATTTGGACCTTTACGCCAAATAACCAAAAATACAGTCTAGCACCTATTGGGTTAAATTTACTTATAGATGTAATTTAAATATCACATAGTAGAAGAGGACTTCTACCTCTTTAGACTTCTCAGACAAGCACTTAAGATTCAGAAAGTCTTCCCTACTCCAAAGGTCTTTGAAAGTATGCAGAGAAAATAGGTAATTCTAGCAACAAGTAGTCTCACGTGTTCTTTTTCACACAGGCTTTGTGTTTATCTTATTTTAGTAACTTCTTTAAATATGACACCCTATTTTTATACTGCATATTATATTTTGTCAACCTACTTTTTTTTTTTTAACATCTTTATTGGAGTATAATTACTTTACAATGGTTGTCAACTTACTTTTACAAATCATCTAATATGCTCCTCAGGACAACCTCCTGAGGGAGACAGGTCAATATTTTCCAAAATTTGCACAGCAAGTAGTTTATTAATAGAGTGAGGGTTGGAGCTCATGTACCTTGGCTTTAAGTTTGAGGTTCCTGAAATAGTGTTATACAGCCTGGTCCTTTAGTCTGTTTTAATTCCATACATTTCTCCTAGAAAAACAAGGTAAATAAAGGAAGAACTGTTAAGCTTTGTGGAATGTACCACTAAAACAAAATAGTACATAAGATTTTCTTTCCCAACCTAACAAACCAAACTCTGTAAGTCCCTTAAAATAGGACAAAATATCAGAATCAAGATGTAAAAATAGCTGAAGAAAGATTCTAATGGACCATAGAGAAACCCTGGTTCAAAAAACTGTACTAAAGTTTCTCTCAGGAGTGTCTGAGGTCCCGTCTTTTACATGCACCTGATATCTTTCCTGTTACACTGTAATTAACCTGGGACAATTCTTGTCCTTTTTTTCTGTACCTCACAGTTCTTTGCATATGGTAGGTGCCCAAGATGACGGTAATACAACCATCAATATCAGACATTAACAATGATACATCACCTCCCTCTAATCTTCAGACCCCATTCAAAGTTTTGCCAAGTGTCCTAATAATGTCCTTTGTAGTAAAAATGAAGGATATAGAAGGACACTCATGATCTGACATCTGTCAATATCATTTAACTACCTCTTTCTCAATTTCTATTCTGTGTGAAAACTAAACACTCTCCACAAAATAAACCGCAGTTTCTAACCAGGTGTTAGTCTTAATAAAGAGGGTGTCTACCATATGTTTAATCAGGCACACCCTTAAAAACCAGCCCTGTTTATGTTTGCAATGAACAAAGAGGATTGAGTTACCATGCATCAAAACGAATTTCAGTGGTACAGGTCAAACAATCTTCAGGATGTTCTTTTCTCAGGAAACTTTAATTTTGAGGCTCTGAGTCTACTCATTACATTATCACAGTGCTGACTAGAAAAAAAATTCTTCAGTGTCAAGAATAGATTGCTCCAGTGGGCTGCCAGACATCTGTGCACTGTTTCTCCAGGGCAGCCACTGCCTGGCTAAGGAAAGAGAGGAGTGATGGCAGGAAAGCCCCGGGGTCTGTCCTTCACCTTGCCCTTCCCTCTGCTCTATCTTGCGTGGCCTTGTCACTAGACAATACTGAATGGTATCAAGATGCCTGCCTGTGTAGAAAATGAGAGGCTGTATATAGGCTGCCCCAGAGTGAAGGAAGTTGATTAAGGCGTAAGAGAGTGCTACTTCAGGGTCAGAGGGGCCATGCGTGGCAGCAAAGTGAAATTTGGATGGAATATGGGCAGGGTGACAGTTATGTAAATCTCTCTGCCTCAGAGGATGGGAGATGACAGAAGAGAGGACAACTTAACTTTCCATTTTAATTCTCTGATGCTAACACTCGCCTCTGGTCAGACAAATTTAAAGCTCAAATTCAAAATTATTCAACCAAATTTCTTTTTCAGCTATCTTGCTGAGAGGGAGGACACTTTGATGGAAGCATTGGGTTATATGCACAACTGCTTTCGCATTCTTTTTGACCACTAGTATTATGTCAGGAACTGTTGTCGATGATGGGCATCCAGGGATGAAAAACAGTCCTTGTGCTCAAGAGTTCACAGAATTTGTCATATGCCACAGAGACAGACAGGATAGCAACAGAGGAGTGTGCAAGTGTCAGGAGAGGCCTGGAGATGGGCTTTATAAACAGTTGGATTTTTCATTTTTGTATTTCAGAATAATTTTTCTTTTTGTTCTATTAGCTTTATTAATTTATCAAACCTAAAGGGTCCATTGACACTTATTTTTCCTCTTAGAACCTAGTGTTTTCAGAATTTGGATTGGGGCATACTACATAAATTCTTGAAAGGATAGCACTTTGTTTCCAATATACACCCAGTCTTACCTGTGTAGTGAAAAGGGTCACTGGGCAGTCATTCCCCAGAGAGTGGTAAAGAGATACCTGGGTGAACTGGGAATGGGACCAGTGACAGGCTTTGCACCCCTCTGGCAAACTGCAATTACGCCTCTTCCCGCAGGCCACTGGATGTGTGGCACAGGTGTGCTGCCGGGGGTGGGAGGGATGGCTGGTAATAGAAGAAGTGGGATCTCAGGCAAGGGAAGGTGGGGAACTGGTGGAGAGGGGGTGGTTTCTTGGAGGAAAATCAGGGGTCCTTGTACTGTTAGCAGAAGAAGAAGGAATGGAGAGTGAGCTCTAGGGTTAGACTCGCTTTGGGTTCAAATCCTGCCCTTTCATTGCTAACTGCCCCCTGGGGTGAATTACCTCATCTCTTTGGACCTAATTTTCCTTATGGGCAAGATACGGTAGTTAGAACATTAAATATGTAAGACCTTTAGTTTAGTGTCTGTTAGATGAGGAGGAGGAAGGTGAGATGATGAAGATGATGATGAAGATGACGAGAGGATAATGGCAATGTGGTCCTAAGCATTATGTGAGGGATTCATAAGGCGGATGAGGTAGACATGGTCCCTGATCCCCCCAAGTGTACGGATGAGGAGAGAGGTCATTACGAGGCAATAAAAGACATGCCGTTGGAAGGGAAGCAAAGAGTGTTGTGAGAGCTCGAGGGAGGTGTCTCAGACCCACACTTGGGAGATCAGGGAAGAATCCTTTGAGGAAGAAATATCTAAACAGAACCTTTAGTTTGAGATAAATAAGGTCCATGCAAGTAAAGGAGAAGGGCTAGGGTGGAAGAGAACAGAAGAGTATATGAAAGGCACAGAGGAGCCAGGAGCACAGTGAACTCAAGACATTCTGAAGTAGAGACATTCCGGAAACCTAAAGCTGTTGTAGGCAAGTGTAAGATGCAGAGCGACCAGGAATGGGTCTGCAGTATGTGGGACCGAGGAGTGCTGTTCAAGGTACTAGAAGGCCGGGGAGCCTCTGTGAAGTTTTAAGCAAAGGAGAAATGACAAAATTTGCATTTCTGAAATCTTCCCCTGATGGCAGTGAACTGCTTGCTAAAAGGGGAGAGAGTGGGAGTAGAAGGCTAGTTGGAGTGTTGTAGTAATCCAAGGGAGAGATGATGGTGCCTTAAACTAAGAAATGATGTTCCCTATGGAAAAAGCATACAAATATGTAGAAGGTAGAATGAATAACATTTCAGGCTAGATTATACATGTGGAAAAAGAAGAGAGTTTGGAGTGAGACACAAGATTCTGGTTTTGACGATGGAGTGCGTCGCTTTATCCATTAAAATGCGTTTGGCTGCACATAGTAGGAAACTTGGGTCGTGATTTAAACCAGTGGTTCTTAAAGTACTTTCCTTGGACAAGCAGTACTAGCATCACCTGGGAACTTGTTAGAGATGCAAATTCTTGAGTCCCACTATAGACCTACTTAATCAAAATCTCTAGAAGTGGAATTTTTAAAAATTAATTTTTATTGGAGTCTAATTGCTTTACAATGTTGTGTTAGTTTCTGCTGTACAGCAAAGTGAATCAACTCTGCATACGCATATATCCCCTCTTTTTTGGATTTCCTTCCCATTTAGGTCACCACAGAGCATTGAGTAGAGTTCTCTGTGCATACAGTATGTTCTCATTAGTTATCTATTTTATACATAGTAGTGTATACATGTCAATCCCATCTCCCAATTCATCCCGCCCACCCCCTTCCCCCCTTAGTATCCATATGTTTGTTCTCTACATCTGTGTCTCTATTTCCACTTTGCAAATAAGTTCATCTGTACCATTTTTCTGAATTGTTTCAGTGGCATAGTTGAGGTAGAATCCATATTTCAGTGACTAGATAATGAGGAATGGGGACAGTAAAATAGGCAACCCTCTACAGGCATAAGACTGGACAGTGAGTTTTTGAAAATGAGGAATGAAACAGGAGAAAGTCTCAAAATTATATTTAGACAGGACAGAACCACTGTAAAGTTGAAATGTTTCTTTCAATTAATTAGGCAAGATTTTAGGGTTTCAAAACTGTTTGAATGAATTGCTCTAGTAGAGGGAAGCACTGAGGCACTTGTTGCCCAGGAAAGAATGGGATGGGATGGAATGGAATAAGGAGACCCCGTGAATAAAAGAAGAGAGGATAGGAGAGGAGAGGGTAATAGAGAAATTTAAGAACGCCTGGAGCATATTATCTACATAAAAAGACAGTGTTAAAACACATAAAACTAATAGTGGATGATAAATTGTTCACATTGTAGAAGTGACTGTAATTGCAATGGGAAGTCAGATAAGTGAGATTAGGGATTAATCCACTATCCTGAGAGACAGGCAAACTCTTAGAAGGATGTTAGCTTTTTAAAGCCATGTGGTGTAATTTGAAGGACAATGGCAGTCCTCTTAGTTAACCTAGGGGTTTGTGATGACTTTGTAGGTAGGGTTTGGCTCTGTATACACTTCTAAATTGCCCCTTATAATGATGCACAATCATTAACTAACTGTTTTTGTTGTCTGTGCCCCAAAAGGTATCAGATTAAAGTGGCCTTTTAAATACTGAATGATCCAACTGAAAGAGCACTTAGTCCATTTCATTTTTTTTTTAAACATCTTTATTGGAGTGTAATTGCTTTACAATGGTGTGTTAGTTTCTGCTTTATAACAAAGTGAATCAGCTCTACATATACATATATCCCCATAACTCCTCCCTCTTGCGTCTCCCTCCCACCCTCCCTATCCCACCCCTCTAGGTGGTCACAAAGCACTGCATGTCACTTTAAGGCACACTTTATCATTTAATTTAGAATTCTGTGTCTCCCAGAATAGTTCTGTTTATCTCATCTACCTCATTGACTGCTGTGAGGACAAATATGAAATACACGATTTTTAAAAACCTCATTTCAGTCAGGGGAGATTGAATTTTAAAATAAACCTCTAGCCGAAAGAAAATGCAAAATTACCAATACGATCAACAGCAAATCAACTTTGTTTTCACGTAGAGCATTTTCTGAATTTGTTTTTGCCTTAGTACAGTATACAGTCAAGTTTAGATGCTTCGGTGTTTTTCCATTATGAACTCATTCTTTGTGTAGTAGAGATTTGGTTTTCTGTAGTGTCAGCAAATAAAAGTATGGTCACAAAAATATGTTCCTTCTTAGTTTTTTCTTCTGTCATCAATCATCCTTGATGAGAGTTTAAGTACAAAGTGAGTTTAATATTCTTATGCAGGCTGTTTTTAATAAAGAGCCTTTGCTTTCATTTTGATGAGTTAACTCTACGAATAGAATTTACTCTTAATTTCTTAGCTGCATCTTATAATTTCTAGTCCTAATTTTAAAAATTCTGAGTTATTCTTTTAGATCCTGGATCTGCCATTGAATAGTGTTTCTCTTACACAAGTATGCTTATACTTAATTGTTCTTCATATTTGCAGAAGATATTCCTGTGTCACTACCTGCAGCCATGTTTCATGGTTGAAATACCTGATTTGCACTAGCATATTTTTATTTATTTTAGTTAATTAATTAATTAATTATAGTATATTTTTCCCTCTGTTAGTATGCAAGATTGAGTTGTCATAAGATTACTGGTCAATACTGGTGAACTGACTGTATCATATTAGTTCAATTTTGATGAGGTTAATTTACTATTAATGGAGATGCGTAGTGAAACTGGCATCCAAAAATGTATCCTTCCGTAAAAGCAACAACAGCAACATCAACAGACTGGCAAAATAGGATCATTTTTTTTTTTTCCAGAACTCTGGAAATTAACCAAAGGAAGGAAGCCAGGAAGTATTTATTCAAGAAAAACTACCAAATATTGGTAAGGATAGCAACTCCAAACTCCCACTCCCCAACTCAGCAGTGGCCTTGAAAAAAAAGAGCCTGCATTCCCAATACTTGAGGAAGTAGAACAGAGCTGGGGCTCTTTCAAAGCTGCATTCGCAAAGAATTGATATTATTTGGTCTGTTAGATGGTTTTCCAACTGGAAAAACTTGTCTTTATTTGATCTGACTCAAGGTTGCCCAGTACTAAAAGCCTCTCCCCAAAGGGCATTTATGAAAAACATTTACAGGCAAATGTTTCAAAACCATAATGCCTAAAGTGATAGTTAACGGTTGGCACAGACAACAGATTAACCAAAACAGCTTGAAAAGAAAAGGCCGAGCAATGAGGTGTCCATAGGGGCTTTGGAAAGTTTGGACGTGTTCCTGGGAATCTAAAAGTTCATGCACATGTGTAGTGCTGTGTGCATTCTCAGAAAGAACCCGAGAAGGCCCTTAGCTCTCACCTCTGGCTGACCTTGAAGCAGCCGAGCAGGAAGTGGAAGCTAATACAGAGTTGTAAACTGAGTATTGGAGATTACTTTAACATGCGTACAAAGCTCCTCAATAAAGAATGGGAGATTTATTGGTTTCAGGAATTTAAAAAAAATTACTTATCATTAGCTGATTCTTAAGCTAACTGAAGAAGATTTCAGTGGCCACACATGACAAAGAACAGAGACTTTACAGAATTAGCTCAGGAATATCACTAAGCAAACTGGTGAATTCTACCGAACATTTAAAAAATTATTTATACCAATTATTCACATAGCTTCCACCCTCCAAAAAATAAAGAAGAGGAGAGAACATTTCCCAACTCATTCTATGAGGCCAGTATTACACTGATACCAAAACCAGATAAAACATCACAGAAAAGGAAACTACAGACCAATATCCTTTAGGAATAAATATACCATCATCTTCAACAAAATACCTGCAAATTAATCCAAAATGTATAAAAAGTGAACACCATGGCCATGTGAGATTTATCCCAAGAATGCAAGGTTGTTTCAACATTTGAAAATCATTGTAATATGCCATATTAAGGGAATAAAGAAAAAGTTATTATCTGAATAGACAAAAATTCAAGACAAACATTTGACAAAACAAACATCTGACACAATCCTACACTATTTCAGCATCAAACATTCAACAAACTAGGAATTGAAGGGAACTTCCTCAACCTAATTAAGGGCATCTACAAAACCCTACAGCTAATATCATAGTTAAGGTGAAAGACTGAATGCTTTCCCTGTAAGATAAAGAACAAGACAAGGATGTACCCTCTCATCCCTTCTATTCAGCATTGTACTGGAGGTATGAGCCAGGGCAGCTAAGCAGGAAAAAGAAACAAAAGGCATCCTGATTGGAAAGAAAGAAGTAAAAGTATCTCTGTTTGCAGATGACAATATCATATATATATGATACTATGTATCACATAAAACACTAAGTGTACACACACACAAACACACAGCGTATTAGAGCAAAAAAGTTTAGTGAAGTTGTACAATACAAGATGACTGTACAAAATTTAATTGTATTTTTGTACACTAGCAATAAAAAAATCCCAAAATGAAATTAAGAAAGCAATTCTATTTACTATTCCATCAGGAAGAATAAAATACTTATGAATAAATTTATCAAAAGGAGCACAGGACTTGTACGCTGAAAACCACAAAACATTGTTGAAAGAAATTAAAGAAGACCTAATAAATAAAAAGGCATACATTGCTCATGGTGGGAAGACTTACTGTTGTTAAGGTCACAGTACTCCCCAGAGTGATCTACAAACAATGCAATCCCTATCAAAATTCCAACTCCCCTTTCTGCAGTAAGGCACAAGCTAATCCTAAAATTCACAAGGAAATGTGAGGGATCCAGAAAAGCCAAAACAATCTTGAAAGGGTAAAACAGTGTTGGAAGACTCACACTTCCTGATTTCAAAATTTACTACAAAGCTACAGTAATCAAGGCAGTGTGGTACTTGCATAAGGATAGACACATAGATCACATAACATTTTAACCTGAGAGTCTAGAGGTAAACCCACACATCTGTGGTCAATTGACTTGACAACCATGCCAAGACAATTCGATGGGGGAAAGAATAGTGTTTTCAACATATGATGCTGGGACATCTGCATATTCATATACAAAAGAATAAGGTTGGACCCTTCCTCACCCTATCTATCAATACAAATATTAACTCAAAATGGATAAAACCTATAAGTAAGAGCTGAAGTGATAGAACTCTTAGAAGAAAACATAGGAGTAAATATTCATGATCTTAGTTTAAGCAATAGTTTTAAAAATATAACACAAGAAGCGTGAGCAACACAAGAAAAATAGACAAATTGGACTTTATCAACATTAAAAATTTTTGTGCTTCAAAGAACATCAAGAAAATGAAAAAATGACCCACAGTATGGAATAAAACATTCACACATCATATATCTGATAAGAACATTGTATCTGGTATATATAAGGAATTCTTGCAACTCAAGAAGAAAAATACCCTAAAATATGGGCAAATGATTTGAACAGATATTTCTCTAATGAAGATTCGCAGTTGGAAAATTAGCATGTAAATGATGTTCAACATCATTAGTTACAGGAGAATGAAAACCAAAATCATTTCACATCAACTAGGATGGTTATAATAAAAAAATAAAAATAAAAAGGAAAAATAACAAATGTTAAGGATCGGGAGAAATAGGAACCCTTATACATTCCTGACTGGAATGAAAAATAGTGCAGCCACTGTGGAAAACAGTTTGGAAGTTCTTCAAAATGTTGAACATACTGTTAACATATGACCCAGCATTTTCACTCCTAGGTGTATATCTAAGAGAATTGAAAACATATGTTCATGCAAAAAGTTGTACACAAATATTTATAGCAGTATTACTCATAGTAGTAAGAAACTGAAACAACCTGAATGCCCATAAACTGATGAATGGATAAGCAAAATACGGTATATCCTTCCAGTAGAATATTATTTGTCAGTAAAAGAAATGAAGTACTGATAAATGCTACAGCATGGATGAACTTTAACACAAGACTAAGTGAAAGAAGCCAGTATAAAAGACCACATATGGTATGATTCCATTTATGTAAAATGTCCAAAATGTGCAAATCTATAGAAGCAGAAAGTAGATTAGTGGTTGCCAGGGACTAGTGGGGGGGAGAAGAGGGCAGTGACTACTAACAGGCACAGGGTTTCTTTTTGGGCTGATGAAATATTCTGGTATTTGTGCACAACTCTAAGTATTTTAGAATCTACTGAATTGTACACCTTAATGAATTTTATAGAATGTGAATTATATTACAAAAACTTTTACTATTTGATATTGAAGTTAATGTTTATGTCATTATTTTAGAAATGAAGTGGTATCTCCAGTATTTTTTTATACTCACATAAAATTTAATTTGCTTCTTGCCATTTTTTGTAAGTTGACCTTGGGATTCATTTTACATTTGTGTCTACTCAACTATGATTTTTAAAAGTTCGATCTGTTATTTTAAAAGTTTGTATAAATCCTTTGATGCTAATAACAAAAAACCAAAATAGTTTTACATATTTCACATGCTCTGTATCCAAGCAACAGGTACAGAGTAGAATTTTCTGTCTTAGACTGAAATTTATTAAGCACAGATTAGAATATGGTCTTGGTTTTAACTGTGACATCAGCTTTTAAAATTGTGTTCAGTTAGCAAATCGGTTTGCTTTTGTTGTATAAAAAACTGTTTCAAAACCTAATGGTTTAAACCTCAATTATTGTTTCTCATATTTCTGTGGGCCTGTGTGGTCTGGCTGGTGGAGGTGGAATTCAATCATGCATTTGGGACCTCAGCTGAGACAGGTGGACTTGCAGTCTCTCTCTGCAATGTGGTCCCACAGCCTCCGGCTGGCTCACCTGAACTTGTTTACATGATGGAGGAAGAGTCCAGCAGCAAAAGAGGGGAAGCCCGCTGATGAACACTGATGCCTAGCTTTATGTGTCCACTTGATGGGGCCACGGGTGCCCAGATATTTGGTTAAACATTATTCTGGGTATGTCTGTGAGGGTGTTTGAGATGAGACTGACCTTTGAATTGTTAGTTTGAATAAAGAAGATTACCCTCCCCAGTGTGGATGGGCCTCATCCAATTCCTTGGAGGCCTGACTAGAAAAAAAGGTGGGTGAGTAAGAGGGAATTTGCTCTCTTTGCCTGACTGGTTTCAAGCTAGGACATCAGTCTTCTGTACTTGGACTGGAACTTGCACCACCAGCACTTCTGGGTATCTAGTTTTCATGTGGCAGATCATGAAATGTCTCAGCCTCCGTAATCACCTGAGCCAATTCCTTAGAATAAATAAATCTCTTTCCCTCTCTCTATCTCTCTCTCTCTCTATATATATATATTTATAGAGAGAGTGAGAGAGAAATGTGATGCAAGCAGAGGAGTGAAAGATGCTTGTATTAGTGTTCAAAAAAGAAACAGAACCAATAGGTTTTATACATACAAATAATATGTTATTGTATTATAAATGTTATCATTATAGTATATTTAATATATTAAATTATAAACCTATATGCATTAATATAATACTGATATATTTTAGCATAATATAATATTAATATTTTATATAATATAAAAGTCTACTGTTTCTTTTTTTCTTCCAAAATTTGTATTTATTATATTATCAACAAAAATCAAATAATGTTACCTTCAATATTGAACATTTTAACTGAATTTACAATTGCATTTACATCAGTGTCAGATGTTTACTGATGACCTTCCACAGTTTTGCTTTGATTCTCTAATTTGAGGTAAGGTTCAACTAGATCTTTACCAAAGTCACTTCCTCTTTTAGGACTGATATACAGGTACACATATTATATATTAGACTGATTTCTTCTATTGTTGCAAGTTTTGTAGATTTCATTTTCACTCTTTTTCTTTGTTACTCTTAATTAATTTCTATGCTTTCTTAATATACTAGAGTTTATTGATATTCTTTAATGAACTTTTAAAACTTATTTATTTATTTATTATTTTAAAAATTCTCTTGCAATTTCCAGAAACCTGGCCAATTTATATATTAAAGTCATTATAAAATTTTTTAATATCTTTATTGGAGTATAATTGCTTTACAATGGTGTGTTAGTTTCTGCCTTATAAGAAAGTGAATCAGCTATTCATATACATATGTTCCCATATCTCTTCCCTCTTGCGTCTCCCTCCCTCCCACCCTCCCTATCCCAGCCCTCTAGGTGGTCACAAAGCACCGAGCTGATCTCCCTGTGCTATGCCCCTGCTTCCCACTAGCTATCTATTTTACATTTGGTAGTGTATATATGTCCATGCCATTTTCTCACTTTGTCCCAGCTTACCCTTCCCCCTCCCCATATCCTCAAGTCCATTCTCTAGTAGGTCTGTGTCTTTATTCCCATCTTGCCTCTAGGTTCTTCATGACCCTTTTTTTTTTTTTTTTTTAGATTCCATATATATGTGTTAGCATACGGTATTTGTTTTTCTCTTTCTGACTTACTTCACTCTGTATGACAGACTCCAGGTCCATCGACCTCAGTACAAATAACTCAATTTCGTTTCTTTTTATGGCTGAGTAATATTCCATTGTATATATGTGCCACATCTTCTTTATCCATTCATCAGATGATGGACACTTAGGTTGCTTCCGTGTCCTGGCTATTGTAAATACAGCTGCAGTGAACATTGTGGTACATGACTCTTTTTGAATTACGGTTTTCTCAGGGTATATGCCCAGTAGTGGGATTGCTGGGTCGTGTGGTAGTTCTATTTTTAGTTTTTTAAGGCACCTCCATACTGTTCTCCATAGTGGCTGTATCAATTTACATTCCCACCAACAGGGCAAGAGGGTTCCCTTTTCTCCACACCCTCTCCAGCATTTGTGGTTTGTAGATTTTTTGATGATGGCCATTCTGACTGGTGTGAGATGATATCTCATTGTAGTTTTGATTTGCATTTCTCTAATGATTAGTGATGTTGAGCATTCTTTCATGTGTTTCTTGGCAGTCTGTATATCTTCTTTGGAGAAATGTCTATTTAGGTCTTCTGCCCATTTTTGGATTGGGTTGTTTGGTTTTTTGTTATTGAGCTGCATGAGATGCTCATAGATTTTGGAGATTAACCCTTTGTCAGTTGCTTTATTTGCAAATGTTTTCTCCTATTCTGAGGGTTGTCTTCTCGTCTTGTTTATGATTTCCTTTGCTGTGCAAAAGCATTGAAGTTTCATTAGGTCCCATTTGTTTATTTTTGTTTTTATTTCCTTTTCTCTAGGAAGTGGGTCAAAAAGGATCTTGCTTTGATTTATGTCATAGAGTGTTCTGCCTATGTTTTCCTCTAAGAGTTTGATAGTGTCTGGCCTTACATTTAGGTCTTTAATCCATTTTGAGTTTATTTTTGTGTATGGTGTTAGGGAGTGTTATTCGTTCTTCTTTTCTTGAGAACCTTGACTAATACAACCACCTTTCACTCTGTTGCTTGCACCACATTTGCTATTATTCTTTCAGCCAAAGCAAGTCACGTGGCCAGATGCAGAGTCATCATAGGAGGGAACTCCCCATGGTGCAGAGGAGGATATTAAATCAGCCATTTTGGAAACAATTTACCAAGATAGGCAAAGTCCTCCTTATCTGTTTTACATGGTAAATCCCATAGTTTCCGAATAACTCTCCCACAGATGTTAATGGTGTCTTATGTTGGTTGTTTCCCTGAAAACTAGGAGCATAATTTGAATTTGTTTTCTCGATTCCTTAAAGCATTTTCAAGCATAGTTGCCTAAAATATATTAAATAAAACTAGACTTAAAAAACTTTCTTTCTAGGTAGTTAGAAAGATGAGTTTAATGATGAAGTATATCTGACAAGGATCTTAGAAAAAGATGGTAAACATGGATGTTTCTAGCATCTAGGTTACATATATGTTTCAGATTTACAGATTCTTTTAAGTCCCACAACCACATAATTAGTACCGTCTCTGCATTTGGTACTATTAACTACCATAACAACAGCAGCAGTGGCAGCAAGGACAATAGCTGTCATTAACTGAATGATAAATATGTTTTAGGCCTGATTCTAAGTGTTTTAACTGAATTAACTAATTCAATCCCCACAACAACACTATGAGATTTATCCAGTTCCCATTTTCAAACTGCGGAAATGAAGGCATAGAGTAATTACGTCAGAAGAGTGAAGTGGAAATGACTTCGTAGGTTTTTTCACTTGAGAACATGCTGAAAATCTCTTTTGTTTAACACTTCTGTCTGTCCTAGAATTACCCCTTGAAGTCCTGGTGTGGAGTGAAACGAATACCCAGTAGCCAATGCCCCAGATTTCTGCCACAGCCCTCAGACTCTACTGGCGCTCTTGTTTCACTGTGGTCCCCTTACACCTAGAGTTTCCTCTTTGGAATATTTTGCTTTCTGGAAGATGGGCCTGCCTATCCTTAAATTCAGAAGATAAAGGTATACTCCCTTTTGAGAAAAAAATTTCCTGTTTAAGCTGTGGGGCCAAACTATAACCTCCTTAGGCCAAAGCTGGCAGCTAGATGGGACACTGTGTGAGCATGTTGAGGGAGGGTTATTGGCCAGGGAATACTGTCTGCGGTGGTAGAATCTTCTAAACATACAGGAGTTTCATCAGTTTGAGGATGTGTCTTATTACTATATATTTTACCAGATAAACATGCAGTATTTACCACATTTCTTTTAATTTTTAAAATTTTCTATTTTATTTTAGTTTAGTTTTTGGCCATGCCGCACCACTTGCAGGATCTTAGTTCCCCGACCAAGGATATAACCTGGGCCCTGGCAGTGAAAGGGCCAAGCCCTAACCATTGGACCACCAGGGAAGTCCCAGTATTTACCATATTTCTGAAATGAGAATGTACTGGGGTGAAATATCTTTACAGTGAGTCCTGTTTGACATTGTTTAAATGTTTATGTCCTTATTCTTTCTTATTATTATCCAGTCTTATTTAAGTCATTTATTGATTTTGTAAATAGTTTCAAACTTATAGTTTCACTCAAGAAAATGACAACAAAAATTAGAAATTACCTACCAGAATGTGTTACTTTATGTATGTATTAATTTGTAAAAGGTACTTCCATTTTAGTAGAATTAACACAAAATAATTCTGTACAGAGTTCCTTTCTAAGGAAACGTACATTTTTTATGAGGCTGTAGCTGAAAATAAATATTTTCAGTGTGTCTTATTATGGTACATTAAGCCTTCCCTGTTTTAATAAAAGTTCTATTAAGATGACTTTCATAATAAGTATAGATAATTGAATATTTTAATTGTAGAGAAAATCATTGAAACACATCGATGAGATTGCAGTTAAAAGCATAAAATTGGAGCACATACTTCCTCCAAATATAAAATATAGCACTGTGTTTTAAAATTTACGTGTATTCAGGAGAATCAAAACACTCAAAAATTTTCAAATATTTATGTATTATTGACCTGGCATAACACTGCATATCTCAATTTTTTTTCCTAGTAAGGGGCACAGAGAGAGAACTCAAAGGCTAAAGTAAGTTAAGAAGGACATAACTACTTTAGAGAAGCAAATGTAAGACTATATGTGTTAAATTCCTCAAGAAATACAAAGAGTTTTGCTCTACGGTAAGGAAAGTAAGAAGGAAAGTGTTAGAACAGAAATTCAGGTGGCCCCAGTGGGCCAGGCAGGCACGTTTTTTAAGAAGCTAAGGAAAACATTGCAGAGAGGAAGCAATGAGCTTGAGGGGAAGAGGTAGGAAGAAAGCAAAATGGAAGATATAAGGGAAAAGGGGAAGGGGAGAGAGAAGAAAAAGGAGAGTGACCTGTAGGCATAAAGGTAGAAACAGAGGAAGGTTAGATTGGGAGACACAGGAAAAAAGATAGGGAAAAAAAAAAAAAGGTACGTGGAGAGAGATATGGAGGTAAGGCCTTTATTCAGAAACACCCATTTCAAATTGGGAAAGCCAATCTCAGAACCACATTTATAAAGACATGGTCAGATATGCATGACTTCAACACGTCTTAATTCAAATGCCATCTCATCAGTAACTCCCAGTTATACTTTATCTTCTTCATAGCCCTTACTATCTCCTGAAATGATCTTGTCTATTTACATGTTTACCCTCTTTCTTTCTTCTTCTGAATATAAGAGCTTATATTGAGAATAGGGACATTGCCTTGTTTCCATTGCATCCTCAGTGCCTAGAAATTTCCTGGCATGTAGTAGGTACTCAATAAACGTTTGTTAACTGTTGACTAAGAGAACATCTATTATTTACTTTTTTTTGTGAGCTCAAGTCTACATACCTTAAATTTTTGGGTAATGCAAGAACAATTATACATATGATGTTTGCAAAATTTCCTCTTCTTATAGAGGCCTTCAAAATTCACTCCCACTTAAACTCTTTTCTAAGAACTGCCATTTGCTAAAGTTGTATCACTAAATGTCAAGGTAATGCCCTTGCTTCTGTTCAGCAACAGCCATTTGTAGTAGATCTGACTCTGTCATTTATTAGTTTACTGGATTTCTACTAGTCTAAAATTTTATAAAGACACCAATGAGTAGAGAGATGATTGATTCTGTAAAACCAGGTCTACTCCTGAGCATATTTATAACAAGTAAAATTACAATAACTAGGATTTATATAGGGGACTATTAGGTGAATGGGAAAAGTGACAAGGGGTTATTTGGGGGGAAAGACTAAGTAGAACCTTGTTCATTACTAGATGTTAGGAAGTGTTGTTTACTCGTACTACTCCTCAGAGCCTGACACCCCTGGCCCATTGTCATCATGCTGCCTCCTGACCAATGAATGAACCCACAGCTGTTTAGAACCTGACAGTCTGCAGATTTCTTCCTGTGATAAAGCAAGGACTCTCAGGCTCCATAAGAGCAGAGGCTGTTTTTCTATAAACTTGGTACACATGATATAATCTTAAAAAAAAAAAGGAAACTGAGTTTTACTTAGCATTCCTTCACAGTGCGATGGGCAGTGTGCTTTAGCTTGGAGCTTAAAAAAAAGAGATTCTGCTTCTCAATGTCACCTTTATTTTTTATGTTTCCTCTTTTTGGAGACGCTCATTTCTATAATCACTTGTTCATTCCTAACCACTTCTCTGAAAAATAGCATGACATAAAAAAACAATATGTCAGAAGAATAATAATTTTTAAAGTTTAGAGGGATTAGACTGAAAGGCACTGACAATTTTGCAGGTCCTGGAGAGTCAGAGCGGTTAGTACAAGACTCAGATCTGTGGCAGGGAAAGGGAATAAGTAGGGCATCACTTCACCTACCGAAAAATATATCTATTTGTAGGGTGAAAACTAGCAGACTTACAGTTTTTTGGCTATTCTATTTAATAACGAGGAAAAAAAGGAGTTCAGTTGAAACTGCAAAGGCATACTTTGGTGAACTGAATAAAATTACCCTGGCTGGGAACTGAGCAAAATACCACAATTAATAATGTGATTTTGACCTAAAGTTGCAGAACATTTTTATGAGAACCTGAGCCTCTACTTTTGAATCCTGCACTCAGTAGGCTAATCCAGAATCATCACAGAAGTGGGATCTGCACAGGGGGGTGGTAGCAGAAGAAAGAAGGACTGTGAGTACACCGGAGTAGTTAGTCTTATGCCTTCCCTTGGACAAGTCTTTTAAAAGGCCTGTATTCAGACACCAGATTTGGGTCACTTTGTATGGAAGGGTTAATTTTAGGTTAGGTCTGGTCTGGTTGGAAAAGTTAAGGTGTTAAATGGATTGCTTGCTTTGCTGCGGGGCAGGCACATTTCTGAGGTTTGACTGTAAAATAATCTGGCCTCCCTTGGGTACTACAGAATGAAGATGACCAGGGACAAGTTAGATTCACAGGGCTTCTGTGGAACAGAACAAGATACCTTTGACCAGACGCAGTCAGGATTGGTTATGGAATTAAGCCAGCTTCCAGAATTGGAGGTGAGGCAAGGTGCAAATAGCTATGTTGTCTTCTATACCATGTTATCTCATGGTTCTGTGGGGATCTAGCATCTCCAATGTGTATAACCTTGCATGTACATTTAATTTCAAAGAGTCCCAGTAGCTTAAAAATGTGTTATCTCAATTTAAGTCCACATGTCATTTGATAAAACATGCAGTAGCAGTTGTCAAAAGTACTATGGTTGAAAGAGTTTGAGTTTCACAAAATAGCTTATCTTCCTTTTGTAACTGACTTTCAGGTGCATAAAAAGACAAATCAACCCAACACTCACACACAAACTCAACCATAGACACCAAGCTTTCAGCTGCATAAGGCTTTCTAAGGCTTGTGAATTACCAAATATGTTAAAGTATAGGGTATATAAATTGGCTCCACTTGCTTTTTCCGTTTCACTCAGAAGCCACACTGTATAGAAATTTGGGCAGGCTGGAATTTTGGTTGGGAGGAATTTTCTTTTTTTTTAACATCTTTACTGAAGTATAATTGTTTTGCAATACTGTGTTAGTTTCTGCTATATAGCGAAGTGAATCAGCTCTATGTATACATATATCCCCATATCCCCTCCCTCTTGCATCTCCCTCCCACCCTCTCTATCCCACCCCTCTAGGTGGTCACAAAGCACCGAGCTGATCTCCCTGTGCTATGCCCCTGCTTCCCACTAGCTATCTATTTTACGTTTGGTAGTGTATATGTGTCCATGCCACTCTCTCACTTCCTCCCAGCTTACCCTTCCCCCTCCCCGTGTCCTCAAGTCCATTCTCTGCATCTGTGTCTTTATTCCTGTCCTGCCCCTAGGTTCTTTAGAACCTTTTTTTTTTTTTCTGGATTCCATATATATGTGTTAGCATACAGTATTTGTTTTTCTCTTTCTGACTTACTTCACTCTGTATGACAGACTCTAGGTCCATCCACCTCACTACAAATAACTCAATTTCGTTTCTTTTTATGGCTGAGTAATATTCCATTGTATATATGTGCCACATCTTCTTTATCCATTCCTCTGTTGATGGACACTTAGGTTGCATCCATGTCCTGGCTCTTGTAAATACAGCTGCAGTGAACATATTGGTACATGACTCTTTTTGAATTATGGTTTTCTCAGGGTATATGCCCAGTAGTGGGATTGCTGGGTCGTATGGTAGTTCTATTTTTAGTTTTTTAAGGAGACTCCGTACTGTTCTCCATAGTGGCTGTATCAATTTACGTTCCCACCAACAGTGCAAGCGGGTTCCCTTTTCTCCACACCCTCTCCAGCATTTATTGTTTGTAGATTTTTTGATGATGGCCATTCTGACCCATGTGAGGTGATACCTCATTGTAGTTTTGATTTGCATTTCTCTAATGATTAGTGATGTTGAGCATCCTTTCATGTGTGTGTTGGCAATCTGTATATCTTCCTTTAAGAAAAGTATATTTAGACCTTTTGCCCATTTTTGGATTGAGTTGTTTGTTTTTTTGATATTGAGCTGCATGAGCTGCTTGTAAATTTTGGAGATTAATCCTTTGTCAGTTGCTTCGTTTGCAAATATTCTCTATGGTTGGGAGGAATTTTCAAGTTAGAGTTTCAATCTGGACACAAGGCTGGTTCCCTTTACCAGTCACCAGAAGAAGTCTTTTTCTTTCCAGTAAACAAGGTAGGAGCACTGAGCTGATCACCAACTTACCACATCACTTTATACTTTACCAAGAAGGAAAAAAGGGGATACTCACACTGAGTTAAATATCCTCCAGATGTAGGTTCAAGTTGGCTCCGAGTGGTATGTACACAGCGTGTGGGGGGGAAGGTCTACTGGGCTTGGGAATAGATGAGCTGGTTTTGAGCACTTGAGAAGTGGTGAAATTTCTCAGTCTCTCTCTTTTCATCTACGTTTCTACCTGCCCCATCTAAGTCAAGGGCCATTGTCTCTAGGTGTTTTAGGACCTTGTGAAGAATCATAAAATTCTAAGTTATGCTTATCTTATACTCGTATCAGGTTCTACATGTGCAAGACCTGAGAACACTGATAGGGAGATTATGGAGTATAATCTAGAGTGTGCAGAGGAGAGAGAAATGGGATGAATAACCATATGCAAACAGCTCCTTCAAAAACTGTATGATGGCGGAGCTCAACTTCCTGTCTCTACTGTTACTTTTCATCTCTCTGTTCATAGTCCCTTTCAAGCCCCCTCAAAAAGCATAGGCATCACAAAAAACTTCAATTCAGAGAGGTACATTTCTGTGTTACAGTAGGGAGGGAAGGAACAACTTCCTGGGAGCATATAGAAAACTATTAAGTTACTGTTTTTTTTGCACTTTCACATTTTTAAAAGAAAATAGTACCACATAAAATCTACTGTGGGTGGTGAAGTTTGTTAGATGAGGAATTACTTGAGGAAAAAACTAAATATGTAAACTCTGACTTCAGAAGGCCAAGAACTAAACACAGGAGACATAAGTGATGTGAAACCTAATTTACATTGGGAAAGATCATCATGTGTGGATTTGTGTTACTAGTAAGTTAATGTAATTTGTGACTAACCTCTTGCTTTTTAAATAGTTTTTCACTGGATTAAAAAGGGCAAATTGTCCTTTGAGCTATAAATCAAGGAGTGCTGAAAAATGGAGTAGAGTGTTAGGAACTGCAGGTTGAGTATAAAAGCCACTGACATCTGTAAGATTTCCTTGTAGGCAAATTAAAGTGGGTGGTAAAGGTTCTGAACATAACAGATGAACTTTAAGGAGGGTCTCACTTTGAGAAGAGATTCAACGTGAATTGAATCAAGTATAATAATTAGATCAGGATTAGTTGGAGTAATGATTAAACCATTCAAGTTTATAAGTCCTAGTAGTTGCTAGGTATCTCCTGTACTAATTGTCTACCGAATTAAAAAAAATAATACTTAGTAATACTGGTTAATATTTTTGTTTTTAGGTTCAATATAATTGTCTTTAATTTTTTCTTTTTTAAAACAAATTCTAAATTTTAAAATAGATTAAGTCGCTACAAAGTTCCCATATATCCTCCCGGACCGGGGCACAAACCCACGTCCCCTGCATCAGCAGGCGGACTCTTAACCACTGCGCCACCAGGGAAGCCCTAGTTTTTGCAATTTTGAATCAATATTGATATGTTATTTTAACTGTAGTCTATAATTTATTCTAATTTCCTTAGTTTTCACCTAATGTCCTTTTCTTCTTTGGGGATCCCCTCCAGGATATCACATTATATTTAGTCCTCATGTGTCCTTAGGCTCCTCTTGGCTGTGATAGTTTATCAAACTTACCCTGTTTTTGGTGACTTTTGACAGTTTTGAAAAGTACTGGTCAAGTATTTTGTAAAATGCTCCTCAGTTGGGAGTTGCCTGATGTGTTCTCTCTATGATTAGACTGGGGTTGTGGGTTTTGGGGAAGAAGACTAAAAAGGTAAAGTGCCATTTTCATCACGTCATGTCAAGGGTATGTACTATCAACATGACTTATTACTGTCCATGTTGACCTTGGTCACTTGGCTGAGTTAGTGTGCCAGGTTTCTTTTCTATAAAGTTGCTCTTTCTCCCCCTTTTCTATACTGTACTTTTTGGAAGGAAGTCACTATGAACAGCTCACATCCAACGTGTGGGAATTTATGCTTCACCTCCTTGAGGGCAGAGTATTGACACTAATTATTTGGAATTTTTCTGTGTGGGAGATTTGTCTATTCTTCCTTATTTATTGATTGATATTTATTTATTTTTTCAATTATTTATCTATATCAGTATGGACTCATAGATTTATTTTTTGTTTTGGATTATAAGCCAATGCCACTTATTTTGTTGATAAAATTTTCCAACCTGACAATTGGGGACTTTTTCAGTTGTCTGCTATGTCCCTTTGCATACTCCATTATTTATTAAAAAGCATTTTTTTTTACTTTCTGGCACTACAAGATGCTCTAGGATCATCTTATATATTTTTTGTCTCAGTCCTAGAATCAGCCTTTCTCCAAGAAGCCCTGATGTTTTAAAATTGGAATATGGTATTAGAAAACAAGATCTGAATGATAGGTGTGCTTGTTGCTGCTGGGGTGTCATTATTTCTAGACCCTCTCTACTGACAGAGCAAGGGGTTATATGTGTATATACTAACCCATGTATGTACATATTTCTATAATTATTTCTATATGTAATCATCTGTATCTATACCGAGCTAAACATGCGTTCATACTGATGTCTCCAACGCTCATCTATGGTAGATGAGCTCATTCTGGCCTCCTCCTCTTTCTTATCTGTAATCTCCCACAGCTACAGTGAGAAACCTGGCTTCCAACATCCAGCATCTAATTACTTAATTGTTCAATTCCAGTATATATGTACAGCAGTATCAAAATTACTGATATCCTCATGAGAATCAACTTTACCAACACACAGTCCTTATGTAACAGTTTATTTTGCCTAGAGTCTTTTAGACTTCATTCATTTCCAGACTTACTTAGGTCTTCTTTTCCCCCCAGCCCCTGCAGTGAGTTTGCTTCATACATTTGTAATAGTTATATTTATTTCATACATTCATGATATAATTAGTTTTATCACATTCTGCATTCCATCCAGGAATACCCTGACCTCCAAATAGGTTTTTTTAAAAATTTGCATACAGTAAGGTTCACTCATTATGTTATAAAGTTCTATTCATTTTGACAAATGTGTGCTATCATATATCTGCCATTATAGTATCATACAGAGTTATACCATCTTAAAAAGGTGCTTAATGTGTTCAAACCTCACCTAACGCCCTCCCTGCCTCAAACCACTGGAAACCATTGATCTTTTTACCATTGCTATAGTTTTGACTTTTCCAGAATGTCATATAATTGGTGTTTTCTTTCTTTATAAGCATAATTATTAGCTTACATTTATTAAGTATTCACCAGGTGGTTGTCCCTATGTTATGTGCTCTTCAGGTACCATCTTTTTTTGGTTCTCAGACCATGTGATGGCAGTACAATTTTCATACTTAATTACTGGTGTGGAAGCACAGGATGGCTAAATACTACTCCTAAAGTTGTATACAGCTAATAAGAGATCTTGTCGGTTTGACAAGGGCTATTTGACTCTGAAACATGTACCCAACCAATATGTTATGCTGCTAAATTCATACTCAGAACTGAGAATATAAGAAACAGGATGCCTGCTTCAAAATGCTCCTTCATTTTGACAGTTCTGTGCACAAAACAATGGGGCTTCTTTAAAACTTCAAACATGCATTGCTTTAATAGAAAAGCACGCTTATACTAAAAAGGAAGGAAGGACTGTAGAAGAAAGGGGGGAGAAAGGAAGGAAATCATATCAAGTCCAGGAACAGGATGAGTGACTCTGTTAGATTCTACTAAAAGCCATACGTTTCCCCCTGAAGGTGCATGGGAGTGACCATTCTGCTGGCTCAGAGCATCCCTCAAGTTCCACCCATCTGGAAAAAGTAAGTTCAGAGGGACACATTTATTTATGCCTTTTTCCTTAAAGGGGACTGCAGTGTTCGACAGGAACATAGCAAATGTTTATTGTTTTAGCTCTGTATGTTCTTTGGTAATGTGGCTATTAATATAGATTCCTAACTATGATTCATGTCATGTTTTTGTCTTCTTCCAAAACCTCAATAAGAATCTTCCACCATGCTTCCCATCAGACCCCTTAAAGTTAGACATTAGATGAATTATTAATTGTTGTTAAAATAAAAAACTTTTTTGATATTTGAGACTGTTTTAATGTGAATTTAACTATGTACTGATGGGTAAACAATCCATTCTGAGTATTTAGATGTGTCTTAGATGCCTAGAATAAAAAAATTTTAATGATCATTTAGGAATCAGATGTCTGTTTTCTGGAAGAAAGGAAAGCATTCTCTCCAGAAAAAATATTAACCTTCTTTTAGCAAATGGTGGCAACGTGTTAGGTTGTACAAATTTATTTGCAAATTTTCCCTGTGAGGCTATAAAAACACAGGTGAAATTTCGATCTAGCTATTTTTATCATGAACTGGCTCTATCAATATGGTACCCAATGAAAGAAAGTGTTGGGAATTGCCTTATTCATTAGCAAGAAGCTTAGATTTATTCTAAGATTTCTTGAAGATACTTATTATTTTCCTAGGGCTGTAACAAAGTACCACAAACTGGGTGGCTTAGCTTAAACAAGAGGAATTTATTGTCTCACAGTTCTGGAGGGTAAACATTTACGATCAAGGGGTCAATAGGGTTGGCTCCTTCTGAGGGCTGTCGAGTAGACTATGTTTCAGGCTTCTCTCCTAGGTTTTGGTGATTTGTGACAATTTTTGACATTCCTTACCTTGTAGACGTATCACCTTAATCTCTGCCTTTATCTTTACATAGCATTCTTCCTTCATATAGTCTTCCCTCTGCAGATGTCTCTCTGTCCAAATTTCCTTTTGGTAAAAGGCCAACAGTTATATTGAATTAGGGCCCATCCTAATGACCTTGTTTTAACTTGATTACCTCTGTAAAGACCCTACTTCCAAATAAGGTTATATTCTGAGTACTGGAGGTAAATATAAGTGATATTGAAGATCTAAATGAAGGTCATTGTATTAGTTCATCAGACTGACTATGTGGTCGAAATGCAAACTACATGAAGTTGATTTAGAAGATTTAGTGCCATTCCAGGCACATATTAATAGCCAAGGGTTAGAAGATGAAAAAGACATAATCTGTAACCATATGGTTCTTTGTGGGAAAGACACCCATTAAAATACTTTGTACTATATGGTAAATCATAAGAAAAAGTTCTGGCCAGAAGGAGAGAGGGATGAGGTGATTTTTTCAAGATTAAGTAAGTTATCTAGCTAAATGAGGAATGGCGGTCAAGGCAGAGGACTTATTATCAGGAAAGGCACAGAGGAGAGAAATGTAAGGTATGTCCATGGAAATGCCACAGTTCAGTATTATTACTAAGATGTAAAATAAGAAGTGCAGAATGATAGATTCAAAAATGCTGATTAATGGTTGCATTTGGAAGAAAAGAGGGATACAGCATTTTATTACACTTGCTGGATTTTATACTTTATTTAGGATTTTTGTATTTATGTTCATGGGAGATATTGTTCTTTATTTTTCTTTTCTCATACTGTTTTTGTTTAGCTTTTTGTTTTAATCAAATTATACTAAACTCATAAAATACTTTATTTGGATAGTTCCTGCTTTTAAAAATTATTTAGAAGAGTTTGTAAGACTGGAATTATCCATTCTTAAATTTTGGTAGAATTACCTGTGACACCATCCACGCTTTTGATCTGGGAAGTTTTTATATTTCTAACTCAATTTCTTTGGTGTGTCTAGGCCTATTTAAGTTTCTGTTTCTTCTTGATCAATTTTGTTTGTTCCTTTTATCTATGCTTTCAAATGTATTAACATAAAGTTCATTGCATCTTATCTCCTTTTTAATCTCTGTTGTATGTCTAATTGTGTTCCCTTTGTCATTTCAAAAGGTGTTTACTTTTGCCTTGCCTCTGTTTTCTTGATCACCCTTGCCAGAGGTTTGTCAATTTTATTTGTCTTTTCAAAGAACGAAGTTGGCTGTGTTGATGTTCCCATCATATGTTGCATTACATTTCCTCAGGTTTTCCTTTTCTTTTTATTATTTTCTTCCTTCTGCTTCTTTGTGTTTCTTCTGTTCTCTTTGTATCATTCAGGGTTGAGTTGCTTAGATTGTTTATTTTCAGCCTTTCTTATTTTCTACTGTCTGGACACAGTTCCAGTTTTACATTTATTATGTTGTTATTTGATCAATGACTCCCATTTTAGACTATATGCTTCCTTAATTTGGAGACCATTTCAGTTTTTTATTGTAGTTTCATATCTAACAGTTTGCACAGTGCCTGACTCATAATAGTGGCTCAGTGAAAATGTGCTGAATGGGTGAATGTTTAGTATGATTTGTAAACTGCGCCACGCTATACACATTATTAATATATTTATCTGAGCTGAAGATAGTCCAGTAGCTTGGAGTGTATGAGAATATCAATGCAACTGTCTAAGAAAAGTTATAGACCAATATTTTTGAGAGATATTTTCATTTATAACCTAAGGGAATAAAAATATCTTCATGCAAACGCTTTCTGAACTGCTGAGTGTTACAAAAACAGGAAAGTCAGTCATCAAAAGTGTTTATGAAGTCAACCTGAAGACTATCATTGCCTTTAATGCTTCAGTGAAGTATATGTGAAGGAGTTCTTTATCAATAGGATTGTGATGCAATTTTAAATTTTAACACAGTAACAAGAAATTTTCCTTAATTTCTGTCAAAATAAATATTTGGAGTCAGATCTAAGTTCAAATGCCAGCTGTGTTCCCTAGCTACCTCTGCAACTTCAGGCAAGTGACTTTACCCCTCTGAGCTTCAGTTCTCCGATGCAGAAAATGGAGATAAAAGTACTTCCCTCTCTCTCTGCATTGTTGTGAGGATTAAATGAGATAATGGATGTAAAGTGCTTACCATAGTGTCTGGCACATGGCAGGTACTCAGTAAATATTGTTAGTGTTGTTGCTGCTATTACATGCGTGACATGTATGTCTTATGCTTCTTATACCTAATGCCCAACACATTGTAACCCTAGTGGCTAGCCTGAGCATGGTTGCAGAATTGAACTAACATCCTCATGTTGATGATGGTAGATGATTAAAAAAAAAAAAAGGAGCTATGGAAGAAAGGAATTCAGGCTTTGTAATTGTCAGCCACAAGCTTCAAATTCAGGTTGAAAGAATGTAATGGATAAAGAATATTTCCAAATGTCTCCTACACAGGGAGATGGACTTAAGCGTTAAAACTGAGGCATTAGCAAAAATATTCAGGGAAATAAGGATGAACATGTGCAATAAAAAGGTGATCTTTTCTATTGTTTGGGTAAAAATAGGCACGCTCATTGGGAAAACTTGTCATCTAAAATTGCTTTCATACAAACAGCTCTGTGGGACCTTTTTATAATGCCTGTAATGAGAAAACTGGATTGGAATCATGCTATTATGAATGTATTCATAACAGATAATGTATAACATTACTTGACTTCTGGAATGACACAATGTGGGGAATAATTAACTATATTACAGTGTGACTCTCTTCTGCTTGGATCATGTAGATCTGTTATATCAGAAGTTCAGTGGCAATGCTACTTCTATTGAAGAATTTTCATTTCTTTCAAAAAAATAGAAAATGACTTTCAATAACAACATAAATATAAAAATCTGCATTTACTATAGCTAGTATAAGACATTTTTTGCATCAATTACTGTTGTAATTTAGGCTGAATAATGCCAGCTATTTTGCTACTCTGCTGAAGTCCTCTTTTTTGAGCCTACAATGAACCTGTAATACTTATGGAAAGAGTTACCATAGCAACCTATATTGATGTCACAAGCTCAGGCTTCTGACTTCATTGCATAATGCAGTAGCAACTGGATTTGCAGCAGAAACACCCTGCTAAAGAACAAGTATCTTGGTTCACAGCAAAGAGGACAAAGGAAAACAGCAAGTTCTAGGGGGTTGAATGCTGGATTGTGAGTTAGAATGTCTGAGTTCTTATTTTAATCCTCCTTCTCACTTGTTGCTTTGTTTTGAGTAATTGTGTTTACATGTGTGCACTGAGGTTTGAAGCAAGAAATCTCCTATCTATGGGGTAGGCATAGAAGAGAAAACTCATTATTTAATGTTTTAGCATTTGGTAGACAGCTTAATAAAGCTAAAGCACCCTAAAAATAACTTGGAAAGAAATAAATTATTAATGCCTTGTAGTAGATGAACTAGCTCAGAAAGATAAAGAAGACACTTGGAAATAAAAAAGCATGTGGCTAGGGTTTTTTCATTTTATTTTTTGAAATAGTAATGGGTAAACGTCAAGGTTGATGTCCTAATCTTAATTGTAGTACGAATGTAAAGAACTCTTACATAAATATGTCAATATTATATAGCTATATCTATTTAAAGATGTCTTTATATGTTCAGAGTAAGAGTCATCTGTATCTATTTGTGAGTATGATGCTTCTTATGTTTATACTGCATACATTAAATCATAACTGTTTCTTAATTTTACCATGCAAATATTTATCCTCATTAGAAAACAACTGAATATGGGAAATGGCTTTGCTAATTTAAAATGAAATTTCAAAAATCCTGGTGATATCTTTTTTAGGATGGCCTAATCTTTCCATTGCAGCCTATAACCTGTTCCTTATGTCAATTGGTCTAGCTTTTTTTTTTTTTTACACTAAATTTTAGAATTGAGATACAAGTATTTTGAAATTTAAAAAGGCATTTAAACTAATAAACTTCCTCACCAGAAACTAAGGTGGAAACATGATAGAGCTTTTTATTTCCTCTAAGGTAACAAGCTAGAACATTTTGATGGAACTATGGCCCTTCCACCCCCTCCATCCATAAGGTTCAAAATCATTCCAAAATATCAGCAGAAATTTAACATGCTACAAAACATCATTAACTAAATTCCATGTTAAAAACCAACAGAAAGACACAAATAAATTGTTAAGTCTTACAGAACTTTTAAGTTACTGCTGAAAATGTAGAGCAAAGTAGAAATGGTGGCCATGTTTTCAATAAGCACTTAAATGCAATTGAGCTTCACATCATATTTGTAGCATGAGCCATTTGTAGGACTCTCAAAGTCTTGAAAAATCTTTATAAAACCAGAATTTAGTATACAGTGTTCGTATAGAATATATAAGGATAAAAACTAATTCTTTCATCGTAGGCTATGTCTATCAGACTAGCTAATGTGATATTTCTTTTATTCTGGGAAATAACCTTTTTGTATGTTGGTGTGAATTTAATTCAACAGATATTTATTGACTTTATTGACCCAAAAAGATCTTGAATAGACATAGTGAAATTTTGTAAAAAAAAAAAAAAAAAAAGAAAGGCAGGTTAGTCTCCAAATTATTTTCCCCAGTTTAAGCAAAGAGAACAAGTAGTATTGGTTACCTTCTGAACTCTACTTTGTTCCTTGCCCTGAATTCACTATTTCTTAAGTACAGCCCCTATAAATAGCAGAGACTAAACATATGAAAAATCACAATGTCAAAGAATTATAACTATAGAAAGAGCTTTAGTTAGTTCATTTTTATCAAACTGAGGTCTGATAGATTTAAATAACTTTCCCGAAGTTAATTAGTGGAAGAATCCAAACCTCAAACAACTGCTTGTTCTACCGCATCAGATTGTCCCCATCCTGCCTGATGGCTTTAATCCAGAGTTTCCTCTTCGATGTATAGTCTGATACGTAGTCCTTTTTTTTTCAGTTGAGGTATAATTGACATATAACATTATATTACTTTCTTGTGTTCAACATAATGATTCAATATTTGTATATATTGCAAAATGATCACCACAATAAGTCTAGTTAGCATCCAAGCCCTTTTTTTCCTTAATTAAAAAAAAAATGTTTCATGTCTTTTTTTCCCTTGGCAAATATCACTAGAGATTAGAGACAAATTTATTAGTCTTTTCAAAGAACCAACTTTTGGCATTATTACTCTCATTATCTTTTGCTGTGTAACAACCTTGAAAATTTATTGGCTTATAACAACCACCATTTTATTATCTCATGATTTTGTGGGTCAGGAATTCAGGGATGGTTTTCCTGGCTCATTCTCTTGCGTCACATGGTATTGACTAGGTTTACCTGGTGGTATTATTGGTTCTTGGTCTGGTCTGGAGAGTCCAAGATCGCTTCACTCACATGCCTGATGCCTTGGCAAGGAGAACTAGAGGGCTGAGCTCTGCCAGGTTTCTCCCTCTATCCATGTATCACAGGGCTGCTCCACATGGCCTCTCCAATGGAGTATTTATACTTCTTACATTGCAGCTTGGAATGCTAAGAATGTTCTATGGGAAGTGGAAATTGCATGTCCTCTTAAAGGCTAGACATAGAGCTGGCAAAGCATCCCTTCTGCCATACTCTTGGTCAGAGTCCTTGCACAACAAAGATTTAAGGGGAGGGGAAATAGACCCCTCCTATCAATGGGATGAGTGTCAAAGAATTGGAGCTATGTATTCCATCACATTGATCCCGTGTTATATTTTAGTTTCCTATTTCAGTAGTCCCTTCTTGCTTTAAATTTCTTCCTTCTGTTTTCTGTTTATAGTCTATCATTCTACCCCCTACCCAATTTCTTAAGTTGGATGTTTAAATCATTAATTTCCACAGTTTGTTCTAATATAAGCACTAAAGTGTAAAGTTTTCCTCAAATTACTGCTTTCATTGCTTTTCAAAGTAACACTACGTTGGTATTTTGCTCTTTGTTCAGTTACAAGTATTTTCAGTGTTCCATTATCATTTCTTCTGTGGTCTATGAGTTATTTGGAAGTGT
This sequence comes from Globicephala melas, assembly GCF_963455315.2. Lineage (NCBI taxonomy): Eukaryota > Metazoa > Chordata > Mammalia > Artiodactyla > Delphinidae > Globicephala > Globicephala melas. Next base: position 70,650,090 of record NC_083327.1, on the reverse strand, counting down.
GGTTTTAGAATTTCAATCATATGGGGTCTTAATAATATACCCACTTGAGACTTAACAGATTTATCTATTGAATGCAATGTATGATCCTTATTTGGATCCTGACTTGAACAAACTAAGAAAACATATAAGATAATCAAGGAAATATGAACACTGACTGGATATTTGAGGAATTTTATGTATTTTAAAATATATGTAATGGTATTATCATACTGTTAAAGAAAAAAGTCCTTCCTTTATAGAGTTACAAATATCTATGGATGAATTTGCTTCAGAAAAATTCAGATGGGAGTGGATGTATAGATGATAAAAGATTGACTACGAGTTGAATAATCATTGAAGCTAGATGAAGGATACATGAGCATTCAACATATACTACTCCATTTACTCTTGCATGTGTTAGAAATTTTTCATGAGAAGATGTTAAAAATTCATCTCTTTAAATAATGATTTCTGATTTAACTGCTTTGTGGCTAGAGAATGCAATATATATACAAGTACACAAAAACACACGCCACACAGACTATTTATATTCTCTCTGTATAATGTAGAACATATATATATATTCACACACAGTATGTAAGATGAGTCTTGCTTTATGGATTAATGTATTCAATTTTGATAAATGTATCGTGTGCTTGAGAAGAAATCTATCTATCTGTCTTCATTAAATCAAGTTTGGCAGTCCAAAATATTCATATTTTTATAGACTTTTTTCTGCTTGAACTATCAATAATTGAAAAAGGTGTGTTTCATTCTTATATTATCATGATGATTATCAATTTTTCTCTGAAGTTCTTGAATGTTTTGCATTGTGTAATTTGAGATAGGACCATATTACATACCTAGTTGTTAAATCTTACTGTAATTTGAAACTTTAGGTAGTATCACTTGTTCTTCCTAATAATTTTTTTTATCTTAAAGACTCTTTTTATATTATTAATATAGCTCTCCCCAGCTTTCTCTGGGCTATTATTTGTTGGACATATCTTTCAACAATTTTCTCTTTATATTTTAGGTGTGTCTAATGTAGAATTTTTACGTTTAGCCTTAAAATTTCTGTCTTTAATTGGCAAGTTTGGTCTATATATCAATACATAAGTACTGTGATTAGTGATATATATTTACTTATTTCTATGATTTTCATTTATACTTTCTGTTTGTTTTTTTGTATGCTTCTTCCTCCCTCCCTCTCCCTCTTTCTTTTTTTCTTTCTCTTTCCTTTTTTCTTTCTCTTTCTTTCAAATTTGCTTGTTTTATTATCCAGTTATCTTACTCTACTGATTAGAAATGATATATTCTAACTTATTTTCTTTTATAATTTTGACATTTTAAGGGGGTGTCCACTAACTTAACAATGACTAAATTTAATCAACCATTTATACCCTCACCTTTCTGAACAATACAAGGGTTCTGGAACAATTATTCCAATCATCTCTTCTGACTTCCATGCTATTATTACTCTTTAAGTTCTATCATTTAACTTCCCAAATTAGACATTTTATTTATTATTTTATAAGACACAGTTTATATAGATTTATCTATATGTTTACCAATTTCTGCTCACCTTTCTTCTTAGATCTTCTTTCTGGGATTTTTTTTTTTTCAGAAGTATATCTTTCAGAAATTTCTTATGAAAGTATACTGTTTTTCTCTCAGATTTTGTTCATCTAAAAATGCTTGAAATATGTTTAATTCACTCTCAATCCTGAAGAAATTTTGATGGATACAAAATAGTAGGTTGAGAATTATTTTCTTGAAATAATTTCTTGAAGACATAATTCTATGGCTACTGGCTTTTATTGTGGCTATTGAAAGCCTGCCTTTAGATAGTTATCATTTCTTTGCAGAAGAAATGACTATTTTTTAGATCTCTTAAGCTGTGGTGTTCTGAACTTTTACTACAATATGTGTAGGTATGGATATCTTTCATATATCTTTCAGAATCTTCCATCAGTTCTGAAAAATTCTCAAACATTATGTCTTTGAATATTTCCTCTCCTCCATTCTTTCTATTACTACTTTATGAGACCTTCTCATTCAGTTCTTCAAGTCTATTTATCTTTTAATTTCATATATTGCATTTCCTTTTCTCTGTCTGCTTCATTCTGTGTACTTCCTTTAGGGTAATCTTTTAATTTCCTAATTCTGTCTTCAGCTTTATCTAAGTTGTTAGTTTACTTATAGAGAAACTTTATAATTGCAATGATTATGTTTTCATTCTAAAAACTGTATTTTTAACAGTAGCTTGATCTTTTAAAAATAATTTCATCTTGGCTGTTTCCTTTTTTGAATTTATTATTTCTTTCAGTATTTTAGAATTATTTCATATTTTATCATTTTTTTAATATCTTTATTGGAGTATAATTGCTTCACAATGTTGTGTTAGTTTCTGCTGTACAACAAAGTGAATCAGCTATATGTATACATATATCCCCATATGCCCTCCCTCTTGCATCTCCCTCCCACCCTCCCTATCCCACCCCTCTAGGTGGTCACAAAGCCCTGAGCTGATCTCCCCGTGCTATGCAGCAGCTTCCCACTAGCCATCCGTTTTACATTTGGAAGGGTATATATGTCAATGCTACATTCTCACTTCGTCCCATTTATAGATGGTAATTCTACAATTTGAAGTTATGGGGGTGGTTTTAAATATGTTGTATATTTTTTCTGCTTATTCATTGCTGTGGTAAACATTCTCCTTGTGGGTTTACTCAGTTTTTATGATGACTTCATAATCTATGGAAATCCTTGGGGTTATAATCGAAATACGTTCCTCTAAGGACGATTGAGTTTGGTTTGCCTGGATTCCCTGGTTGCTGCTGACCTAGGTCCATCCATTTTGTTCAGCATCAAGGGTCTCATTCTAATGTTGGACTTTTAGATTCTGTTCACCCAACCCTGAGTCATGCTTAGTATCTCAGTACCAGCATTTCCCTCATAGTAACCCCAGATTTTATTTTATTTTATTTTATTATTTATTTATTTTTTTGCGGTACGTGGCCTCTCAGTGTTGTGGCCTCTCCCGTTGCGGAGCACAGGCTCTGGATGCGCAGGCTCAACGGCCATGGCTCACAGGCCCAGCTGCTCCACGGCATATGGGATCTTCCCGGACCGGGGCACGAACCCGTGTCCCCTCCATCGGCAGGCGGACTCTCAACCACTGCGCCACCAGGGAAGCCCCAGATTTTATTTTTTCTTGCTCCTCTCCTCTCCAGCTTCAACTCATGGTGCTCTCTCTCTCTCTGGTAGTATATCCCTGAGGTTTTTCCTTACTTTCTTCTGGATCCAGAAGAATATTTTCAAGATTGTGGGCTATAGTCTATCCAATAACCAGATATATTTTAGCCTTTGTGTCTTATCCAAATTATCTGGACATACTACTTTTTCCACCCTTCTGTTGGTTGATTTGAATTGTGGTCATTGTTTCCCTTTATCTGGTCTGGCATGGACCATAGTTTATAAAAATTGTCAAATTTTCCAACTTTTAAGGGAAAACTCAATATTTTCGAACACTGATACATATTTTACCCTTAAAACTTTTTTCTTTGGTCATTTCGATAGTTTTAGGAGTATAGACTTGTTGAACAAATAACACAAAGTAGTGTTCTTCGAGTTGGAAGTCCATACATTGTGTTTTAAGGATAAGGCTTGAGGGTGAAATTCTAGTGAAAAATAGCATAAAAGATGAAACTGAGTTTAATGTTGACGGATTGATGAAGGAGGGGAGTCACTTAATGTTACATTTATCAAAAAAGGAAAAGTTATTAACTTTTCTGGTAGAAGAGAAAATGATGTGATGAAAACTGTTGGAGAAAGATAGCAATTATGAATAATATGAATTGAGTTAAGAAGATACCGAGATGAGAGAATACAGATTAGAAGCCCCCTTTTTTTCCAATTGATCAAAGATAATGGCAAAGGGCTGAATTAAAATAATGACTAGGAGTTGGAAAGGAAAGCTATTCTCTGAGAGATTTCATAAGTATTGGTAGCATCTAAGAAGGGGTTGATGGAGAAAGAAGGAAGCAACATGTTAGTAACAATAACAGTGATACTGTCGGTTATCCAAGGATATAATCCTGAAGGCTTAGTATTATTTTGATGTCATTGAGAATAAAAACAAGTTGCTAAGTATCTTTATAGTAGTCTTGAAAGACTACTATAAAGTAGTAGAGCATCGTTTGGGATAAGAAAGCTTGGGTTTCATACTAACTCTGCCACTTTTTAACTTTGTGACCTATGGAAATTTACTCAACCTTCTTTGGATCTTAGTTTCCTCATATGGAAACTGAGATAATGAGAGCCTTGTGGAGTTATTTTTAAGGTTAAACATGTATAAAAAGTTTGTAACACAGTGAGTGGGGAAGGTCACTGAATTACTCAACCAGGAGTCTTGGCTGGGTCTTAGCTGAGGCTTGAATATACTACTGGATGGAGTTAGGTGGATGCCCAGCATCTAGCTACATCCTCTGATTTGCAGGGTGTCCCTGAGTCCATTGGGAAGGAACTTGAAACAACTCTCCATTTATGAGCGCATAGAGAATCATGAAAAAGACTTGAGGTCTTGCCACTTACCAGGTATGGGCTACAGAAGGAGAAATTATTAAAGTGGTATGAGCAAGATCATGGGATGCAAGAAAAAAAGTTATAATTTCATTTGTATGGAAGGTCCAGCTGAAGTTAGATGTGGTATTTTCTAGCTGTGCTTGTTAGATCAGGAACAGAATGGGGAAAACAGACAGTGTGGTCTGTTAATGTTGGAACTGGCACATTTATGCCTTTATGTGTACTATAAAAGGATTAGTTAAATGCAGGAATAGAAGTATTTATTATAATAATTAACCACGGGCTGCTGACTGGGTAGAGAGGCATGAAATAAGGAAGGCCAGAAAAGGAATGAAGGACAGTGATGAAGGAAGAACAATGAGGGAAAAGAGCATGCCAGAAGTGAGATGACAGAATAGGACATGTGATGGTCAGGGAGAGGCATTTCAAGAGGCTTCTGAAGGGGAAGCAGTTAAGAGATATGGCAAGGTTTAAGGTGTGGTTTATTGTTCGCTACAGGGAGTGGAAGATACTAGTGTTGATGCGGTTGAGAAAATGCTAGATGATTCTTGTCCCGACTGCAGGGAAGGATTGGGTGCAGAGGAGTTAAACTCAAGGAGAAAAGTGGGAGTAAAGTTTTATTTGTCATTTAGCAAAAAGTATATTAAGCTCCTACTATGTGGTAGGCCCTGTACCAGGTACTGGGTTACAATGACAAATAAATGAATACAATTCCTCCTCCCTCCCCTGCTGAATGGATCGATTAGACCCTCATGGCTGCCCTGCTACCTTCTCTCTTTATGACACAGTCTGCTAATTAGCTTCACCTATTATTTTGTATTTCCAGTTCCCTAGAGAGGAATTCAGTTTGTGTAGCTCATCTTTTCAGACAAGGTCTAGAGTCTTGCTTACTGGCTTAGGCAGTAGATTGGCAGCCTTTGTGTTAGATGTTCATCCCTGTTCAATCTTCCCCTACAAAATGGGGAGAGTTACCTGGTACAGGTACAGGTCATGTCCCCTCAGCAGGGGCAGGTGTTTTAGCCTGAGTATCCCAGAAAGCAGAGCCTGATACAAGAATTTATGCTACTGTTTTTCTGAAGGGAGGCAAGAATGAGTATAAAGGAACCAAGGTAGGGAAGGAGGGAAAGCTAATTGGAAGGTGTGTTGCTGAACTAGTAGCACTAATTAAGCCTGCTTCCTGTCATTGGACTGTCCTGTGAAAGGACATCTCAGGACTATAGATAGTTGAGGAGAAAGGGGAAGTATTTATCTATTCTTCCTGTCAGCCGTTGGTTAAAGGTTTGCTCTGCTGGGATAGGACTTCCCTGAAACTCCAGAATGCATCTGTGGATACTAAGCAAGACCACTCACACCTCAGTGTCAACAAGAAAGTCCTAAGTTGATGAGAGGCACGTGGCATGGCCTTCAAGTAAGGCATTGCCAGGTTCTGCCTGAATCAAATCATTCCAAACTCATGCAGAGCTGGTTAATGGTTAATGCAGCAGCAGTTGAGACAAAAGACAAAAAGACACATGAGGCTGAGAGGCTGTGGTTGATATGTAAGAAAGCAATGAGGGATATTGTTAGTTAGGGATGTGAGAAATTGGCCAGTGATGGAGATAACAGAGTCTGGAGTTTTCAGATATGAGAAGGTCTATGCTCAAAAGAGTAAATGTTGGAATGGCTTAAGAAGAGAGGGATGTGGTAATATTGAGTCAATGTTCCCATGGGTCCCTTAGCCTTACTTTCCCAGCAGTAGGAAAGGTGGGCAGATCTACTAAGATGGGAAGGCACCATAGCTATTTGAGGACCCAAAACATTTAAGTGGAGGAATTCCTCATTTCTGTAGCCTAGATCTTTTCAGACCTTATCTTTTGGTCCAGGTGAGGGCATTTGGGCATCAGTCATGTTCTAGGTATTGGGTTAAGCGCTTTACATAGTTTAACTCATTAAAAATTTATAACTGTAAAGAATTATTATCCCTAATGTACAGAGGAAGAAACTGAGACCCTGAAGTCTAGGTGATTTACTCAGCTAATAAAGGATTGGAATGCAGGTAAGTCTAACTGTAAATAAGGCCTGTCCTCTTTCCAGCTCACAATATCTGTCCTTTAATTTTCAGACTCTCTGGTCTTATCAGGGTTTCTTGCGGTTGACTTTGGTGCCCTTTGAAGGACTAGGGGAGTTCATGTCTTTTTACCCTTGTATGAGAAGTCTTTCCTGAGGGCCCATGAATTCTAAGGCTGAACCCATTCCCATAGCATCGCCCAAAGTGAAATTAAGTGGTGGTACCAGAAAGGAGGCTGTGCCCTGCAATAGTTGCTCAGCTACACTTTCCTTGGTATCTATTTGGACTACATAAAGATTTTTTTTTTTTTTTTGCGGTACGCGGGCCTCTCACTGTTGTTGCGGCCTCTCCCGTTGCGGAGCACAGGCTACGGATGCGCAGGCTCAGCGGCCATGACTCATGGGCCCAGCCGCTCCGCGGCATGTGGAATCTTCCCGGACCGGGACACGAACCCGTGTTCCCTGCATCGGCAGGCGGACTCTCAACCCCTGCGCCACCAGGGAAGCCCCATAAAAATCTTTTGTCTTATAATTTTGGTGGCATTTAGGTAAAGCCTATACATGAAAGCAAATGGTTTTGTTTTCCTGATGGAACGTTTAGTTTAGCTCTCGAACATGTTGCTTTTAGCTTGCTTATGAGGATGCATCCTCCTTTTCAGAGTACAGACTTGAAAATGAATTTCCGCATATTTACATAAATTCCCCAGGGATCACTATAATGTGAGCAAAGAAAGAATTGCCCAGCTGTGCACTGATTTAATGGAATTATGAAGCTTTAGGGTATGGGCTCTGCAAAAGATATCTAGGGGAAATAGTCACTCAAGCTGCTGGAGAAATAAACCGTTAAATGAATTTGTCAGTCCGATAGAAGATCATTTTAGAAACCAGCATCAGCCATGGTTTTGAAAAACCCACCTTAGGAAATGCTTGTGAAAATCGTGTACATTTCAGAAATCACCTGTTATTTATGAGAATGGATGTTAATATTTTATTATAGCATTTTGGGGTGGGGGAGAAGAAGCTTTTATTTTAAAATACTTTTGTTTGAAATGGAGAGAATTAGCAAATGCCCTGTTCCTGCCATCAACTTGAGACCAACAGCATCCTCAGATACACTTACCTTTAAATTTAATAGGGGTCTTCAGTTATCCCTGAAAATGGTTCTGTATTCCTATGACATACATAATACTGTATATCAATGTTATTACAAAAAAAAGAGAAATCAGTCTAATTAATTAAACTGTTATAATGAGAAAAAACATTTAATAGGGGTCTTAAACCTCACCTGGGCCAGAGTTTATTAATAGTGGTCTGAATGTCCTTCACACCTCAATCTCTTGTCAGTGATGTGGAAAGATTTAAGAAGGTACCAGCTTCTGGGGCTCAGGGTTTTTACCATCTATTTAACGTACTTTGAATCTTTCTTTAGATGATGGTGTCCCAAACAATTACGCGGTTTTGTACTCTGTGGCTGGTTCTATAGGTTGGTTAGAATAACATAATAGCGAGGGGAAAGACCTCATGATTCCCTTGGCCTTGGAACATGTGCATTATGTCCTTTTCAAGATAATACCCCAGCTTTAGCCAGGTGTCTGTAAATAAATATCTTTGATTCAAAGAGGCTTATTCAAGAATATGAATGGATCAATATTAATTTATATTCTGTTGGAAAAACAACCACTGACAGTGAGTCAATAGGTTCATCTTTGTCTATAAATACATAAATCAGTCAATAAGTATTTAATAGTATATATAACATGCTCTATGGGGGATGCAGAAAAGGAAGAAATATTTGTCCATGGCATCAAGGAGTTTTTAGCACATATACCAAAGAAACAATAACAATAGCTAACATGTTTTGTGCAATTATTATGTGCCAGGATTTTCTTTTTTTCTCATCTCCCACAGACTTCACAATAACCTTATGACTTAGGCACTCTGATTATCCCATTTTACAGAAGAGAAAATTGAGTCACAGACAGGCTAATTTTTTTTAACATCTTTATTGGAATATAATTGCTTTGCAATGGTATGTTAGTTTCTGCTTTACAACAAAATGAATCAGTTATATATATACATATGTTCCCATATCTCTGCCCTCTTGCGTCTCCCTCCCACCCTCCCTATCCCACCCCTCTAGGTGGTCACAAACCACCGAGCTGATCTCCCTGTGCTATGTTGCTGCTTCCCACTAGCTATCTATTTTACGTTTGGTAGTGTATATATGTCCATGCCACTCTCTCACTTTGTCACAGCTTACTCTTCCCCCTCCCGATATCCTCAAGTCCATTCTCTAGTAGGTCTGTGTCTTTATTCCTGTCTTACCCCTAGGTTCTTCATGACATTTTTTTTCTTAAATTCCATGTATATATGTGTTAGCATACAGTATTTGTCTTTCTCTTTCTGACTTACTTCACTCTGTATGACAGACTCTAGGTCCATCTACCTCATTACAAATAGCTTAATTTCTTTCCTTTTTATGGCTGAGTAATATTCCATTGTATAATGTGCCACATCTTCTTTATCCATTCATCTGTTGATGGACACTTAAGTTGCTTCCATGTCCTGGCTATTGTAAATAGAGCAGCAATGAACATTTTGGTACATGAATCTTTTTGAATTATGATTTTCTCAGGGTATATGCCCAGTAGTGGGATTGCTGGGTCATATGGTAGTTCTATTTGTAGTTTTTTAAGGAACCTCCATACTGTTCTCCACAGTGGCTGTATCAATTTACATTTCCACCAACAGTGCAAGAGGGTTCCCTTTTCTCCACATCCTCTCCAGCATTTATTATTTCTAGATTTTTTGATGATGGCCATTCTGACTGGTGTGAGATGATATCTCATTGTAGTTTTGATTTGCATTTCTCTAATGATTAGTGATGTTGAGCATTCTTTCATGTGTTTCTTGGCAGTCTGTATATCTTCTTTGGAGAAATGTCTATTTAGGTCTTCTGGCCATTTTTGGATTGGGTTGTTTGTTTTTTTGTTATTAAGCTGCATGAGCTGCTTATAAATTTTGGAGATTAATCCTTTGTCAGTTGCTTCATTTGCAAATATTTTCTCCCATTCTGAGGGTTGTCTTTTGGTCTTGTTTATGGTTTCCTTTGCTGTGCAAAAGCTTTGAAGTTTCATTAGGTCCCATTTGTTTATTTTTGTTTTTATTTCCATTTCTCTAGGAGGTGGGTCAAAAAGGATCTTGCTGTGATTTATGTCATAGAGTGTCCTGCCTATGTTTTCCTCTAAGAGTTTGATAGTGTCTGGCCTTACCTTTAGGTCTTTAATCCATTTTGAGTTTATTTTTGTGTATGGTGTTAGGGAGTGATCTAATCTCATACTTTTACATGCACCTGTCCAGTTTTCCCAGCACCACTTATTGAAGAGGCTGTCCTTTCTCCACTGTACATTCCTGCCTCCTTTATCAAAGATAAAGTGACCATATGTGTGTGGGTTTATCTCTGGGCTTTCTATCCTGTTCCATTGATCTATCTTTCTGTTCTTGTGCCAGTACCATACTGTCTTGATTACTGTAGCTTTGTAGTATAGTCTCATGTCAGGGAGCCTGATTCCTCCAGCTCCGTTTTTCTTTCTCAAAATTGCTTTGGCTATTCGGGGTCTTTTGTGTTTCCATACAAATTGTGAATTTTTCTTCTAGTTCTGTGAAAAATGCCAGTGGTAGTTTGATAGGGATTGCATTGAATCTGTAGATTGCTTTGGGTAGTAGAGTCATTTTCACAATGTTGATTCTTCCAATCCAAGAACGTGGTATATCTCTCCATCTATTTGTATCAACTTTAATTTCTTTTATCAGTGTCTTATAATTTTCTGCATACAGGTCTTTTGTCTCCTTAGGTAGGTTTTATTCTTTTTGTTGCAATGGTAAATGGGAGTGTTTTCTGGATTTCACTTTCAGATTTTTCATCATTAGTGTATAGGAATGCTAGAGATTTCTGTGCATTCATTTTGTATCCTGATACTTTACCAAGTTCATTGATTAGCTCTAGTAGTTTTCTGGTAGCATCATTAGGATTCTCTATGTATAGTATCATGTCATCTGCAAACAGTGACAGCTTTACTTCTTCTTTTCCGATTTGGATTCCTTTTATTTCCTTTTCTTCTCTGATTGCTGTGGCTAAAACTTCCAAAACTATGTTGAATAAGAGCAACCTTGTCTTGTTCCTGATCTTAGTGGTAATGCTTTCAGTTTTTCACCATTGAGGACGATGTTGGCTATGGGTTTGTCATATATGGCCTTTATTATGTTGGGGAAAGTTCCCTCTATGCCTACTTTCTGCAGGGTTTTTATCATAAATGGGTGTTGAATTTTGTTGAAAGCTTTCTCTGCATCTATTGAGATGATCATATGGTTCTTCTCCTTCAATTTGTTAATATGGTGTGCCACGTTGAATGATTTGCATATATTGAAGAATCCTTGCATTCCTGTAATAAACCCCACTTGATCATGGTGTATGATCCTTTTAATGTGCTCTTGGATTCTGTTTGCTAGTATTTTGTTGAGGATTTTTGCATCTATGTTCATCAGTGATATTGGCCTGTAGTTTTCTTTCTTTGTGACATCCTTCTCTGGTTTTGGTATCAGGGTGATGGTGGCCTCGTAGAATGTGTTTGGGAGTGTTCCTCTCTCTGCTATATTTTGGAAGAGTTTGAGAAGGATAGGTGTTAGCTCTTCTCTAAATGTTTGATAGAATTTGCCTGTGAAGCCATCTGGTCCTGGGCTTTTGTTTGTTGGAAGATTTTTAATCACAGTTTCAATTTCAGTGCTTGTGATTGGTCTGTTCATATTTTCTATTTCTTCCTGGTTCAGTCTTGGCAGGTTGTGCATTTTTAAGAATTTGTCCATTTCTCCCAGGTTGTCCATTTTATTGGCATAGAGTTGCTTGTAGTAACCTGTCATGATCTTTTGTATTTCTGCAGTGTCAGTTGTGACTTCTCCTTTTTCATTTCTAATTCTATTGATTTGAGTCTTCTCCCTTTTTTTCTTGATGAGTCTGGCTAATGGTTTATCAATTTTGTTTATCTTCTCAAAGAACCAGCTTTTAGTTTTATTGATCTTTGCTATTGTTTCCTTCATTTCTTTTTCATTTATTTCTGATCTGATTTTTATGATTTCTTTCCTTCTGCTAACTTTGGGGTATTTTTGTTCTTCTCTCTCCAGTTGCTTTAGGTGCAAGGTTAGGTTGTTTATTTGAGATGTTTCCTGTTTCTTAAGGTAGGATTGTATTGCTATAAACTTCCCTCTGAGAACTGCTTTTGCTGCATCCCATAGGTTTTGGGTCCTCGTGTCTCCATTGTCAATTGTTTCTAGGTATTTTTTGATTTCCTCTTTGATTTCTTCAGTGATCACTTCGTTATTAAGTTGTATATTGTTTAGCCTCCATGTGTTTGTATTTTTTACAGATCTTTTCCTGTAATTGATATCTAGTCTCATAGCGCTGTGGTCGGAAAAGATACTTGATACAATTTCAATTTTCTTAAATTTACCGAGGCTTGATTTGTGACCCAAGATATGATCTATCCTGGAGAATGTTCCATGAGCACTTGAGAAAAATGTGTATTCTGTTGTTTTTGGATGGAATGTCCTATGAATATCAATTAAGTCCATCTTGTTTAATGTATCATTTAAAGCTTGTGTTTCCTTATTTATTTTCATTTTGGATGATCTGTCCATTGGTGAAAATGGGATGTTAAAGTTCCCTACTATGAATGTGTTACTGTCGATTTCCCCTTTTATGGCTGTTAGTATTTGCCTTATGTACTGAGGTGCTCCTATGTTGGGTGAATAAATATTTACAATTGTTATGTCTTCTTCTTGGATCGATCCCTTGATCGTTATGTAGTGTCCTTCTTTGTCTCTTCTAATAGTCTTTATTTTAAAGTCTATTTTGTCTGATATGAGTATTGCTACTCCAGCTTTCTTTTGGTTTCCATTTGCATGAAATATCTTTTTCCATCCCCTTACTTTCAGTGTGTATGTGTCTCTAGGTCTGAAGTGGGTCTCTTGTAGACAGCAAATATATGGGTCTTGTTTTTGTATCCATTCAGCCCGTCTGTGTCTTTTGGTGGGAGCATTTAGTCCATTTACATTGAAGGTAATTATCGATATGTATGTTCCTATTCCCATTTTCTTAATTGTTTTGGGTTCGTTATTGTAGGTCTTTTCCTTCTCTTGTGTTTCTTGCCTAGAGAAGTTCCTTTAGCAATTGTTGTAGAGCTGGTTTGGTGGTGCTGAACTCTCTCAGCTTTTGCTTGACTGTAAAGGTTTTAATTTCTCCATTAAATCTGAATGAGATCCGTGCTTGGTAGAGTAATCTTGGTTGCAGGTTTTTCTCCTTCATCACTTTAAATATGTCCTGCCAGTCCCTTCTGGCTTGCAGAGTTTCTGCTGAAAGAGCAGCGGTTAACCTTATGGGGATTCCCTTGTGTGTAATTTGTTGTTTTTCCCTTGCTGCTTTTAATACGTTTTCTTTGTATTTAATTTTTGACAGTTTGATTAATATGTGTCTTGGCGTATTTCTCCTAGATTTATCCTGTATGGGACTCTCTGTGCTTCCTGGACTTGATTAATTATTTCCTTTCCCATATTAGGGAAGTTTTCAACTATAATCTCTTCAAGTATTTTCATAGTCCCTTTCTTTTTCTCTTCTTCTTATGGGACCCCTATAATTCGAATGTTTGTGCATTTTTGTTGTCCCAGAGGTCTCTGAGATTGTCCTCAGTTCTTTTCATTCTTTTTTCTTTATTCTGCTCTGCAGTAGTTATTTCCACTATTTATCTTCCAGGTCACTCATCCGTTCTTCTGCCTCAGTTACTCTGCTATTGATCCCATCTAGAGTATTTCTCATGTCATTTATTGTGTTGTTCATCATTGTTTGTTTCATCTTTAGTTCTTCTACGTACTTGTTAAATGTTTCTTGTATTTTGTCTATTCTATTTCCAAGATTTTGGATCATCTTTACTATCATTATTCTGAATTCTTTTTCAGGTAGATTGTCTATTTCCTCTTCATTTATTAGGGCTGGTGGGTTTTTATCTTGCTCCTTCATCTGCTGTGTGTTTTTCTGTCTTCTCATTTTGCTTATCTTACTGTGTTTGGGGTCTCCTTTTCACAGCCTGCAGGTTTGTAGTTCCCGTTGTTTTTGGTGTCTGTCCCCAGTGGCTAAGGTTGTTTCAGTGGGTTGTGTAGGCTTCCTGGTGGAGGGGACTAGTTCCTGTGTTCTGGTGGATGAGGCTGGATCTTGTCTTTCTGGTGGACAGGTCTACGTCTGGTGGTGTGTTTTGGGGTGTCTGTGGACTTATTATGATTTTAGGCAGCCTCTCTGCTAATGGGTGGGGTTGTGTTCCTGTCTTGCTAGTTTTTTGGCATAGGATGTTCAGCACTGTAGCTTGCTGGTCGTTGAGTGAAGCTGGGTGCTGGTGTTGAGATGGAGATCTCTGGGAGATTTTCGCCGTTTGATATTATGTGGAGCTGGGAGGTCTCTTGTGGACCAGTGTCCTGAAGTTGGCTCTCCCACCTCAGAGGCACAGCACTGAGTCCTGGCTGCAGCACCAAGAGCCTTTCATCCAGTCGGCTCAGAATAAAAGGGAGAAAAGGTAGAAAGAAAGAATTAGTAGAAGAAGGAAGAAAGAAAGAAAGGAAGGAAGAAAGAAAGAAAGAAAGGAGGGAGGGAGGAAGGGAGTGAGGGAGGAAGCAGGAAAGGAAGAAAAAAAGAAAGAAGATAAAGTAAAATAAAATATAGTAAGATAAAATATAATAAAGTTATTAAAATAAAAAAATTATTAAGAGAAAAGAAAACCAAAAAGAAAAAAAAACGGACGGATAGAGCTCTAGGACAAATGGTGGAAGCAGAGCTATAGAGACAAAATCTCACATAGAAGCATACACATGCACACTCACAAAAAAAGGAAAAGGGGAAAAAATTATAAATCTTGCTCTCAAAGTCCACCTCCTCAATTTGGGATGATTGCTTGTCTATTCAGGTTTTCCACAGGTGCAGGGTACATCAAGTTGATTGTGGAGCTTTAATCCGCTGCTTCTGAGGCTGCTGGGAGGGATTTCCCTTTCTCTTCTTTGTTCTCACAGCTCCCAGGGGCTCAGCTTTGGATTTGGCCCCGCCTCTGCGTGTAGGTCGCCGGAGGGCATGTGTTCTTCGCTCAGGCAGGATGGGGTTAAAGGAGCTGCTGATTCGGGGGCTGTGGCTCACTCAGGCCGGTGGGAGGGAGGGGCACGGAGTGCGGGGCGGGCCTGCGGCGGCAGAGGCCGTCGTGACGTTGCGCCGGCGTGACGTTGCGCCGGCGAGACGTTGCACCAGCGTGAGGCGCGCCGTGCGTTCTCCTGGTTGAATTGTTTCTGGATCCTGGGACCCTGGCAGTGGCGGGCTAAACAGGCTCCCCGTAAGCGGGGTGTCGATAGTGACTTGTGCTCGCACAGAGGCTTCTTGGTGGCGGCAGCAGCAGCTTTAGCGTCTCTTGCCCGTTTCCGGGGTCCGTGGTTTTAGCCGCGGCTCGCGCCTGTCTCTGGAGCTCCTTTAAGCAGCGCGCTTAATCCCCTCTCCTCGCGCATCAGGTACGTGGGGGGTTTCTTGCCTTTTGGTAGGTCTGAGGTCTTCTGCCGGCGTTCAGTAGGTGTTCTGTAGGAGTTGTTCCACGTGCAGATGTATTCATGGTGTATCTGCGGGGAGGAAGGTGATCTCCGCGTCTTACTCTTCCGCCATCTTCCTGGAAGCCCTCAGATAGGCTAAATTATTTGCCCCACAGGTAGTGTGGTGTAGCTAGGGTGTCAATCATGGCACTTTGACTCCAGTCCTTATGCTGTTTTTTTCTTAATATTTCTATTTTTATTGTAAAATATGCATGTTGTAAAATTTACTTTTAACCATTTAAAAGTGTACAGTTCAGTGGCATTTAGTGTGTCCACATTTTGTACAGCCATCACCACCATTCGTCTCCAAAACTTATTCATGTTCCTAAACTGAAACTTCATGCCCATTAAATCATAACTCTCCATTCCTCCCGCTCTCAGACTCTGGTCATCACTGTTCTTTTTTCCTGTCTCCATGAGTGTGGCTCTTCTAGGTACCTCATATGGGTGGAATCATACACATTCTTTTGTGTCTAGATTATTTCATTTAGCAAAATATCTTCAAGTTTCATCCATGTGGTAGCATGTGTCAGAATATCCTTCCTTTTTAAGATTGAATAATATTCCATTGTATGTATATGCCACATTTTTTAAATCCATTCAACCATTAATGGATCCTTGTGTTGCTTCCATCTTTTGGCTATTGTGAATAATGCTGCTGTGAACATGAGGGTTCAAATATTTGTTTTGAGTTCCTGCTTTCAATTCTTTGGGGTATATACTAGAAGTGGAATCTATGGTAATTCTATGTGTAATTTTTTGAACCTCCATACTGTTTTCCAAAGTGGCTACTCTATTTTACATTTCTGCCAGCAGCGCACAAGGGCTCCAATTTATCCAAATTCTTGCCAACGTTTTTTTCCTAATAGCCATCCTCTTGGTATCTTATTATGGCTTTGATTTGCATTTCTCTAATGATTAGTGATGTTGAGGATATTTTCATGTGCTTATTGGCCATTTGTAAATCTTCTTTGGAGAAGTGTCTATTCAAGTCTTTTGCCCATTTTTAAAGAGGGTTGTTTTGTTGTTATTGAGTTGTAAGAGTTCTTTATAGATCCTGGATATTAATCCTTTATCAGATATGTAATTTGCAACTGTTTTTCCTCATTCTGAAGGGTACCTTTCACTGTGTTGGTAATGTCCTTTGATGCACAAACATTTTTAATTTTGGTGAAGTCCAATTCATCTATTTTTCCTTTTGTTGCCTGTGCTCAGACCCTATGCTCTCAACTACTCCACTGAAGCACATAGCCAAGATTGCAACATGCTAAATTATTTGATACCAACTGTATCTCCTGGTGATGAGGATCTGTGTTGTAAGGGAAAGCATGAATAAAGCGGTGAGACCTAGCACGTTATAGATGTGTTTAGTGCATGCTTCTTGATGAGTTTGTTTTTGCATAGAGTTGATTGAAACAAATAAATTTGAGTCAGCTGTGTGGCATCTCCTTGCCCTTTTCCCAGGTATTTCCTGGGCATTCATTAGGAGAGGGGAGGGATGGGGAAGGAGGGTAGGTGCTTGGCTGTGAATGGAGATAGATCTGCCAATCTCTTAGCTGTAGATCCATTGCAGGAGGTTTTCTGGTAGGAGTTTTATTCAGCCTAATTTAAACAGGTGAAATAAAACCTCTCTGCAGCCTCATTCACTGTCTGCCACTGGAAGCTAACTTTCCCTTGGAGATTAACCAAGAGAGATAGTAAAAGAGAGAAAAACAGTTCTTTCTCTTGCGTTTTCCTCTCTGCCCGAGGCAGTGCTAAACTCTGTCCTCCTGGGTAGTATTGGGGCGGAAGGGAGGGGCAGAGAACTGAGCCCATATTGCGCCTCTTCATCTGAAGAATGTGTTGTGAGTGTGGCTCATGTTTCAATTAGAGTTCTTTGCTTCTAACTGCATACCCCTACATTTCTCTTTTAGTTTTTGAACTTGAGAGGCATGTGAGATAAAGGTTTTTTTCTCTCAAATTGTTTGTGAATTATTAATTCTATGCCTCAGTGTCAGAGGGTGGGCACAGCTACTGTAACAATAACAATCTGGAAAGGAAATGAGAAATGTCCTTCTTCTCCTTGCATCCAAGTCTATGAATAAGCGTAGGTGCTCACATTGGAGGCACACGATTGCTCTAGGCTCATAACATTCTCTGTGTTTAAAGGAATCATACACAGAGTTTGCAAACACTATGGTGGTGGCTGGAGAGCTGTCAGGAAGTTTGCAGTAAGATGAGCCCGTTGGTAAGCCTCCCCGGAAGACTCCACAGCCACAACGTTGTTGTAATCATTTCCTCTTGCAATATTTTGAGTAACGGGTGAGAGAGAGACTGCAGTCGAGGTATCCCTCGACCAGGCCATGGTGTCCTGCTCATCTCTAGACTCCAGACGATTTCATCTTCCAAGAGCTACTCCAGCTTGACTTCAATCCTTTTATACAAAGGAGGTCTCTGTTACATGTCACAGGCCAAGAGTCATTTTGCAAGATAATTTTAATAATAGTACCTATTATTCATTGTGTTTATACTGTGTGCTAGATGCTTATATATTTTGTTAAATTGTGCGAACAACCCTGAGAGATTTTATTGTTCACTTTTTGCTGTTGAGGAAATTGAGGCTGGGAGAGGGAGGTGAATTTTCTCCTGTAAGTCAGTGTGTGGAAGGCAAAGCTCACTATCTGAACAGGTCTCCCCATCTCCACCAACCAGCCTCCTTCTGCTCTGCCAGGGCGGGACCTCTTCCTACTCTTCTCCCATGACCTGCGATGCTCTCATTATAGATTCCAGGAAACAAAAAAGGAAAAAAAAAAAAGGGATGCTTTATCTGAAATTTGTTAACTGAAATTAGCAACAATTGTCACCTTTCAGAGGAGAGAGCTGCTGTTCCTTCAGCATTTTAGAATGACAACATCAGGCCAGGTTAGAATCCAAATGTGAGTCGATGATCCTGGTCTCATGGTAAATGAATGTAGCACACACTCCGTTTGATGTGTGATCTCATCCGCTAGCACTGTTTACTAAGGAGATGTTAGATGCAGTTTTCACACTGCTTATGGAAACCATTGGTGGAAAGAATTGTTGCACAGGTGGAGATAACATCATTCAGCTGCAATGATGGCAATTTGCAAGAGAGGATTGCTCCTGTTCACACTGAGGCCGTTGGCAGGAGCTTGGCTTCCCATCTCGCGGCAGAAACTACTTCCTGGCATATTTTTTTCTTTCTGCAGCTCAGTTATTGGCTTATTCTTACTTGTTTTTATTGGCATAATGATTTTTTTTTGGAGTGTCAGTTTCATGACACAGTTATTCTCCTGCCAAATCCAGTCATCAAGCGAATTAAAAGCATTATTTATTGATGTTTAGAGAGAATAGGTTTATTGTGCCTTATTTACTCCTGAATACTCTAATTTGATACCAAAAAACCCTGTTAGTGCCACTAGTAAATATAATTTACCCAGTGATTTAGAAAATGTTATTTTCTTAAATATAGCACACATGCCACCGTTCTGACCATTTTCAAATGATGCTTACAAAACAGCAAGAAAAGACTTGATTTTGTGGTTGAAACTGTAGCAGAGGCACTTGGCAGCTTCTTTGGCATCAGTTTTTTTTAAACTGCAATCAGGTAAGGTATTCTACTTAGTAGGTGTCATCACAGTCTATTATTGGATATGAAAAGGGAAACCGTCTAAGTTTCTTTTTTTTTTTTTTTTTTTTTGCGGTACGCGGGCCTCTCACTGTTGTGGCCTCTTCCATTGCGGAGCACAGGCTCTGGACGCGCAGGCTCAGCGGCCATGGCTCACGGGCCCAGCCGCTCCGCGGCATGTGGGATCTTCCCGGACCGGGGCACGAACCCGTGTCCCCTGCATCGGCAGGCAGACTCTCAACCACTGCGCCACCAGGGAAGCCCCCGTCTAAGTTTCTTAGAGGAACAGTAGGCACCAAGAGATGTGGCAGAGAGTATGATCTTATGCTGTAAGGTATTTCTAAGGTTAGTCCTGGGGGGGATGCATCATAATTATTACCATCATCATAACCATAACAACAGCAAATATATAGCATCGCAAGGTGATAGACACTATTCTGAGAAATTTATACATGTAATTTATTTAAAATTCTCATGGTATCCCTGGGAACTATTATCATCCTCACTTTACAGGTGAGGATACTGAAAGCACAGAGAGGTTAAGTAATTTGCCCAAGATTACACAGCTAATAAGTGGGAGAACCAGAATACTTACCCAAACCTCCTGGTTCCAGAGTTTGTGCTCTTTAACCACTACCCTATATGGCAGCATTATTGAGGTCATATTATATGTTTTGCATTGTGTTAGTCACTGAGACTAGAGACATAAAAATTCCTTAAGGGTTTTACAGTCTAGTGCACAGAGATACAAATCTATATGCTCCTATCTTTAGAGGTCACTTTTTTTTTTTTTTTTTTTTTGCGGTACGCGGGCCTCTCACTGATGTGGCCTCACCTGTTGCAGAGCATAGGCTCCGGACGCGCAGGCTCAGCGGCCATGGCTCACGGGCCCAGCCGCTCCGCGGCATGTGGGATCTTCCCGGACCGGGGCACGAACCCGTGTCCCCTGCATCAGCAGGCGGACTCTCAACCACTGTGCCACCAGGGAAGCCCTAGAGGTCACTTTTAACATTTCCGATGGCAAGGAAAAGATTTACTCAACTGCCAATGATTTTTGCAGCCATTAACAAAGAAGCACTGCTCTCCGTGATGGAAGTGGCACAATGATGCCCTTTATTTAGAGTTAAAAGCAAAGCATTAACAACAGCAACTGCACCAATGACCATTTATTGAATGCTTCTATAAAGTAGGCATCATGCTAGATTCTCAGATATAGACTCATGGAATACTCACGACTAGGTTTAATTTGAAAGGATCATCACTCTCAACCCCACTCCTGCGTTTTTGCTATTGGGTCAGTTTTGTTGGGCTTAGTCTCAAGCAGCATTCTTGCCTCATGTCTTGGATGCCAGGGAGGGGAAGGATATTCCCTCGTTGGTTTCATGGTTTCTGCTATAAGACATCACTTCCCACATGTAACTCAGAAATCACACCCCAAACTCAAGCTAGTTTGTTTTTATGGATTATGTGTAGGGAAAAAGTTAGCTGATTTCTACACTCCCCTGATCTTGTTATTTTCATTATCACACTTGCCTGCATTTTCTAGTTTCAATTAGGACTGAAAACAATGTACCAAAATGCATGAGCATCTCTTCTCAGAGAGCATTCCTCTCTACCGAGAGGAGGCATCCCTTCATCTCCCTGAGGAGGTCAACACACCCATCAGGCTTCTTGACATTTATTAGATGAGAAGACTCTTAAAAACTGGCAACCTTTGGAAGCTTACCTTATCTCTTTGAGGTAAATATTTAAACTGAACTCTGAAAAAATTTCAAGGTTTGTCTATTGATGCCCTTTTTTGGTTTTAGCTTCTAGCACTGTGAAGTATCCAATTCGACAACACTGGGCTATAAATATCCATGATTCCAATTTGAACAACTTAAAGATTTCATCATAAGACAGTTGGTTCGGTTAGACCCTATGTGAGATGAGGGTGAAAAAATCCTAATTCAGAAGATTCC
Source organism: Globicephala melas (assembly GCF_963455315.2). Taxonomy (NCBI): domain Eukaryota; kingdom Metazoa; phylum Chordata; class Mammalia; order Artiodactyla; family Delphinidae; genus Globicephala; species Globicephala melas. The sequence continues at coordinate 70,629,228 of NC_083327.1, read as the reverse complement.
CACATCTATAAAGATCCATCTTTAGCGGTTATAAAATCTCTATTTTAGGATTTGATAGCATTGGCAATAAAGTTTGAAGAAGGTTTCTTTTCCTCCATGTCTGTTTCCCTATACATAAACATGTACCCATACACACACACACACGTAAAGGAAACATGAAGGACAAAATCAAAAGAGAGTAGATAATGTGGGATATTCATATTTTAATTTATACTTTTGTGCATTGGAATTAAAAAATTAAGTACATATTTCTTTCTGAATTTTATTAATACTTTTTAAAATAAAGCAGTACATAGTTCTAGAGTACTCAAGAAAAAAGCTTACACCTCCTTTGTTGAGAATAAAGAATATTCTCAGGGGCTATTAGCCATTACCTCTTAGAGGCTTAACCTTCTCTTGAACAAATGTCTGCATTCGCATAACTGGGTACTAAAATAATTCTCACATTAAAGCAGCCATTAGTTACCTGCCACACTACATGGCAAAATAGTTTTTGAGTGATTTTTATAGTTATACTTTTCTGGTGCTGTGACTTTGACTGCCAAAAGACAGGCCTGCCAGTCTAATGCATATTTTTATATTATTTTATGTGTAAGGAAAAACTAAAAATAGGTGATTTTTAAAAATTTTTCATTTCATGTGTCATCCTTAGTAAAATTATAACTCCACAATGGATATTATAAAAATATTTTTGATAAGACAGTTTTCTATCATTTGTTTTATTTGTTTCTTTTATGCAAATATCACAAGTGTCTGGAACACTGACAGAATTTGAAAGAAACAAAAAGCCTAAAGCCTTCGGAATTTTTTAATCAGAACCCCGCAAATGGGTTCAGCCAGAGCTGGTGAGTGGCATGATCAGAATTGGAGCCTGGTTCTCCTTCATGCCACAGCCCTTTGCCCCTAATCGTTAAAAACTCTAGATCTAATGATATGCCATGTCTGTTCTTATTAAGTGCCAACTGAATACTTTCTTATATAACTTTCCCCTCTCCTTTAATCATGTTTAAGTGACATGTCCAATTTTGCACAGCTTGGAAGTAGCAGAGCCAGGGCTCAAATTGAGGTCTTAAGATTTCAAATTGAATAGTGTTTCTAACACATGTACCTAATCTCTCAATCAAGCCAAGTATGATATCAAGTAGGGAGAATTCTAGAGGTGTGGGATCTTTGGTGACCATTCACTTAGAAAACGCTTAGTCTGAAATCTCTTTAAAATAAAGAGAAGTATGTATATAATTCACTCTTTTGCACTTACTAAGTGAGGTATTAATTTCAAATCATAATGAAACTTTATAGTTGTCATACATAGTTTCTAGGTTAAATGGTATCTTGCCTATATTTTGTAGCACTTTAGGAGAGGTTGTTTTGGTTTTATTTGCTTGATAGAACTCAGAAACTAAATCCTTCATTGATTAAAGTGATTTACTGTTTAGGGTGTTTTGAATAATGGCTGAGGAGCAGGAATTTTTTTTTTTTTTTTTGCAGTACGCGGGCCTCTCACTGTTGTGGCCTCTCCCACTGCGGAGCACAGGCTCCGGACGCGCAGGCTCAGCGGCCATGGCTCACGGGCCCAGCCGCTCCGCGGCATGTGGGATCTTCCTGGACCGGGGCATGAACCCGTGTCCCCTGCATCGGCAGGCGGACTCACAACCACTGCGCCACCAGGGAAGCCTGCAGGAATGTTTTTGTGTAATGACTTAGTGAGTAAGAAGTTGTGGTGCAATGAAAGAGAGAAAGAATTCAAGGAAGGGAATATAATTTTCTTGACTAAGAAACTAGGTGAGTATAGCTGTAGAGAGTGTTGACATATATCGAAACAGAGATTGGTGACTAGAGATATCTTGGTCTCATTAAAATGACACTCATTCTCAAACTGGAAGACTGATAGTAATTCCACGTGACCAAGGTTTTGCACAATTTTGTTTTAAAGTTTCATGTTTTCTTTGCATTTGGCTCTTTTGTTTGTAACTCTTCTGCTTCCCTAGTAGCTTCAGAAACAGCCCTCCCATTCACCCCATCTTTCCCAAGTGGAAATTGCTATACAACAGTATATACTCTAGTGATGATCTTATCCATCAGTCATCACCAAGCCTTAAGAGCTCTCAGACATGACGAGCAGGTGAAGCTCATGGGATGAGCGGGTCTCTTTATGGGAAAGGAGGACAGGAGGCATTACCTTTGTACCTGGGATACCAGATTTGTGGTGATGGTATTAATCAGATTAATTACACCCTATGACATACTTATTTTTAAGACAATCACACTTCCTAATGCAGTTTTAAACTATAATATCAATTGTATTCGTTTCGTAGGGATGCTGTAACAAAGTATGAGAAATTGGGTGGCTTGAAACAACAGACATTTATTTTTTCACAGTACTGGAGGCTAGTAGTCTGAAATCAAGCCGTCAGCAGGGCCATTCTCTCTCTGAAGTCTCTAGAGAAGAATCCTTCCTTGCCTCTTACAGCTTCTGGTGGTTCCCAGCCATCCTCAGCCTTATTTGGCCTGTAGCTGCACCACTGCAATCTCTGTCCCTGTCTTCACATCTTCCATGGCCTTATTTCCTGTGTCTGTGCATCCTCTCCTCTTTGTATGGGGACATGAATCATTGGATTTAGCGCTGATCCTCGTCCCTGTGACTTCATCTTAACTAGGTACAACTGTGAAGACCTTATTTCCAAATAAGGTCAATCTGAGACTCCATGCAGACATGAATTGGGGGGGGGGGACCCTAATCAACACACTACAGAGTGTTAGTTTACATCAGACATTGGCTTGGCACTCAAGAAGACACATGATGAACAAAAATTAATATGGTTCCTGCCCTCATGTCTCTTACACTCTAGCCTGGAAATTAGGTACACATCAAATAGTGCTATCAAGAATGCTCAGTATATTGAAGGACAAATGCCCTTTGAGAGCATATAGAAGGGGAAATTGATTATGTCAAGAAGTTGGAAAAGCCTGGATAGTGAGGTTTGAGTTGAAATATGAAAGATGATTGGGGGAGTACGTAGGTGAAGAGGGGAGAGAAGAGTGTTCCAGACACAGGGAATGGCAGGTGTAAGTGACCTATGGTGTGAGGAAGGCTCAAGGACCCAAAATACAGCACCTGTAGCTGATATTTCTTACACTTTATAGCACTAAAAATCAGAATATGCCCAAACTCTGTTCTCTAAATGTAATATACTGATAAAAAAAAAGACAGGGTACCTTGGAGAAATGTCTGGCTTTTGGTTTAGAGCAGGAAATATACTAGGTATCTATCTTGTTATACCAAAGAGTAAGGAAATCAAAAGACGAGTGGAGTTGTGTCAAAACAAAAAAAAACAAACTTGTCTCCTCCTAGTCAAAGATTGGACAATTTAAAAATTAATGGGCAATTATTGAAATAAACATTAAAATCCATGAGTACAAAATGATATTGAAAAACTCAACACTTTTAAACTTTTTTGGATACTAGGGAACCAGATTATTCTGAAAACTTGTAAATAAGAGGAAAGAATGAAGCATTTACTTGTATTTCCTGTATGAGCTGTCTTCAGGATAACTATAGAGTCAATGAAGAAAGATTTCTGTCCTTAGAAGTTTGTCAGCTAACAGATGACAGAGGAATGATAAAATATCATCATATTCTAAGCCTCTTATGAAACAGTGGATCTAGGCATTGATTTGATTATTGATGGCCACTGATGTCACTAAAAGAGGGACAACTGAGTATGATGTACGTCTACAGACACTCTACCAAAAATTTGAAACTGAATTAAATCATGCTTCTACATCTAACTACAATCTACAGGAACATGTCAAATGACGTGATAGAAAGGCAGTCAGCAAATCTTAGGAATAAATGATCTGGTTTCTTTAACAAATGAATTGCCAGTAGAAAAATGAGGGAGGAGGAATTCATCAATTAAAAGAGATAAAGAACCTATCAAACAAATGCAAGACCTGTGCATCCTGTTTGGATCCATTTCCAAGTGAACCCAGTGGTAAAAACAAACACATGATAAGAGAAATTCAAACACAGTCTGGATATTTGATGACATTAGAGAATATTACTTTCTTTGCGGGGCAAGAAAATAACGACGTTTTGATTATGTTTAAAAAAGAGCTCATCATTTTTAGATGTGTACTGAAATATTTATGAATGAAATAATATCATAGCAAATAGTTGCCTTGAAATACTCCCATTGTTGTGGGGAAGGGAAGAAGCAGATGGTGAATAGATGAAAGAAGCAGAGCCTTGAGTTGAAGGGTTTTGTAGCTGGGTGACAGGTGCATGGGGAAATCATATTCCACTTTTTTTTTTTGGTGTTCTTTAGTTTTGTCAATGAAACGTAAAAGGAGGGAAAAAGATAGGAAATAGAAGAGAACACTCCTTTTTGAATTCCAGCTTCTCTTCTATGTCATCCTAAGTGTTTTTGTGCTCTACTCTGGGTAGCGCTCACCTCCTCTGGAGTGGTCACCAAGGTGACAACACTATTGTGTCTCCAGGCAGGGAACATGGTAGAGTTATGAGATCTGCATCCCAGGAGGTCTTTTAAGTGCTGAATCACCAAGTACCACAGTAAACTGTGAAAGAAGATGAAGACCACAGGAAACTGTGAAAAAACTGTGTACCCTTTTCCATTTTTTTAAAACCTACTTACGTGCTTTCAAGGATAAAACAAAGGATAAACCCAGAAGAGGATGTGCATGGCATACTTAACAGTGGATACCATATTTCTTTTTTACATGAACATAGTAAATGTAAGCTAAAAACTAACTCAACAATTTAAACAATGACTACTTGATTTTAAAAATGTATATTATGTAGACACTACCCTTGAGTGAACTATCAATGTTTGTTTAGAACATTGCTTATATCATTCTTTTGGTGGTGGTGGTGGTACCAAAACCCGAGCATGAATGCTTACATCATTCTGATTGTTTGTTTTTTTCCTGAAGTTATTTTCAACTTGAAACTTTAGTCAAGTTAGAGTTGATTTATATGTACTTGAACCACTTAAATTCCTTTCACATTGTCTGATGACTCTATAAAAAGTTAAATTTGTTGTCATTTTAGAGTCTATCAGAAATATCTTTTGGTGAAAAAAATTTCCTCATGGTCTATATATACTGCTAAAGGCCCAGGAGAAGAGATGGTGAAAAATACCAATATCTCATTATTACAATATATTAAGCACATGTGCCATCATAAACAAAATCATAATTTTTTAACCAAGATAGACTATCAGTAAGTATGCCTTAATAAAATACAACTTGGAAATCAGTCAAGAACGTAAAGATGCTGACAACACTCAGATTTATTTTCAGCTTTAACCTTTCTCTTGAGCTCTAAAATGACACATTGACTTCTGGACATTTCCACCTGGATGACCTTCCCACAAACAACTAAGAATCAATAAGCTTAATTGAGTTCAATTCAACATTTATTTATTGAATCCCTTTCAGGGGATGTGTTACAAGATGGGGACACAAAGATAACTAAGATCCAGTCTCTGATCCAAAGAGGTCACCAAAAAACCCACAATTATTTTTTCACCAAAACCTTTACTTTCGAGTTCCACGTCTTAGTTGATAGCAACACAGAGTCCCCAAAGCTAGAAACATTTGAATTGTCTTTGACACATTTTCCCTCACAACTGGCATTCAATCCATTTCCAAGTCTTTTTGATTCTGCTTCTAAACATTCTCTGATTCTGTGCCCTCCTCTGCAGTCCTGCTGTTACTGATTAGGTTTGCACTTTGTCATCTTTCTCCTCAACTATTGCAATAGCCTCCTATTTGTTTTCTCTGCTTTCAAATCATCCCCTCTGCTCCCTGCCCACCCAGGGCCCTTCATTTCCAGAGTTGCTTTATGAAAACAAAGATCGTATCATATCACTCTCCCATTTTCAGATCTTTTCTAAATGTATTGTGCACCTTTGAAGTCGCCAAGACTTTTGGCAGGGGCCTCACACAAGCCTTATATCACAAACAGGTGATACAAAGAAGAGACGACAACCAGGTGGAAGATGATGATGACCCCTATTAAAAAGAGGCAGAACTACTCAGCTCCAGCCCTATGGGAGGGCTGGAGGGCTGGGCCCCTTTTGCCAAAACTTTTACTTTTTTCCCTATCAGATACTAGAAATCCTAATTTTTACTGAAGTCTCTTATTCATGAAGGTTTTCAAGGGCCTGTGCCTAGATAAGTGTTTCCCAAAGTAGATTCCATGGAACACTAGTCCTACAAGGTGTGTCACAAAACAAGGACTTGATGATCAAAAGACTTTGGGAAGGGCTACATACTCTACGCTTCCCTCTCCCTGGGAGACTGACAAGCATATTGACATATTAAGACATTAAGATGCCCTGCAATAAAGAAATTCTTTTGGTATGTTAACAAAACAAAACAAAAAAAATTATTGGCTCACGTTTTGAAACCATTTTGCGAGACAAATTGTCTCTGTGGGCCAGTTTGTGACCCCTGGTTTTTGCTTTCAGCCTTCACATCATTCGTTAGTATGACAAACTCCTATTCATCTATTAGGACACAGATCGAACGTCCCTTAATCTGTAAAATCTTCTCTAATCCTAGTCAGAATTAAATAGCTCACTGTCTAAACTTCCATAAACCTTGACTGAACTTGAGTTTAATAATAAAAAAAGGGTAACAAGCTTGATTTACACAATACATTATTTATTAATTAACATAATGATATTAATAGACTAATTATTGATTACCATAATGAGAGTTTACTGGGGAAAAAAATGGTGTCAATGTCAGAAGAGAAATGTTTGATTTTCTCAGCCTATTCAGAATTTATAGTCTAACAAACAAATAAAAACTTCAGAATAAATAACTTTTTAGGAAAAACAAGAGTTTGAAATGGGGGAAAGAGTGAATCCATTTCAAACACCCCCTCTTCACCAAACGCACTGCAATGAAAGATAATACATAAGAGGGGAAAGCAAAGACACATAGCTGGACTTATAAACAAGATGGATATCGCCATCCAGCAGAATTGGCACAAACTAAAGTGGGGGCAGGGTGGAAGCACAGGCCAACTGCTCTCCTGTTCCCAGTGGGGATTAATCTCCTGTGGCGTATAGGCAGCCAAATGCACTCAGTTCAATGTGGAGAAACACAACTGGGCTCTCTCCTCTGCTGGGTGAGGGAGGATCAAATACAAACATTTCAGACATGCAAAGACTAAGAGCGTTTATTCTGCCAACGACCCAACAAAAAATTAGCAAAAGTTTGTATGTTAAAGAAAAGTGAACCCAGAAGTTATGCATGGGCAATAGAAAACATTGAGCATGGAAACTGATGAAAATGTTCATTGACTTAACTATTTAATATAAAAATAACTATTTTTAAAAAGAATAAAACTAAAACTTAAAAAGATGATGGTGAATGCTTTGGTTTTCTTTGGGTAACCAAGGAATAGTCAAGAAGAAAAATGGAAACACTAAATAATTGTTGATTTTGTTTAAAAAATGTATAAGTATGCACAATAAAATTTAATGGTTAGCAATTAAGATAAAGATGGTTCATAGCTTCTATAGTAACAAGAAAAATAAGGAACTAAAAATATTACACATGCAATGGAAGGCAGGAAAGAAGATAAAAAACAAGGAAAAAAGGGTGATAAATAGAAAACAAAATAAAATGATACATGTAAGTTCAAATACATTGGTATTTATAATACATTCAAATAGACCATAGTCTTCTGTTAAAATATGGAGTTTACTAGAATGAATTTTTTAAAGGTCAGCTATTTGCTGTTTATGAGATATACCTGAAACAGAACTATATAAAAAGAGATAAATCATGAAACTGCCAACCTAAAGAAAGCTGGTATTGCAATAATACCAGAAAAAAAACCACAGAATTTAAGGCAAATCAGTTAATAGTTAAAGAGAATGACTCAAAATGATAAAAAAATGAACATTCCACCAAGAAGGTAGAATTACAAACCTGTATATATCTAACTAACAACATAGCCTTGGACAACGTAAAGTACAAATTGATTGAAAAGGAGATGCTGAGTTTGGACCAATGTAGAGACTCTTATAACCAACATCCCAATCAAGGTACAGAACATGTCCATTACTCCCCAAAGTCCCCCGTGTGCTCCCTTCCAGTCAATTCCTACTCTCCTCACCCTGTAGGCAACTACTGTTTTGATTTCTATCGCGATAGATTGTTTTCCTAATCTTGAATTTTATATAAATGGGATTATACAGTATTTATTCTCTTGTTTATATATATATATATTTTTGCTCAACATGTTTTTGAGAGTCATTCGATTTTATTTTTTAATATCAATAGTTTGTTATTGTTTACTGCTGATTGGTATATCATTGATGGCTGTACCAGAGTATATTTGTCTGTTGATGAACATTTGAGTTGTTTCCAGATTTGGGCTATTATAAATGAAGCTGCTGTAAACATTTCATATAAAAAATAAATTAATAAAAGGGAATATTGACAAATGTACAATTACACTAGATTATTTATATATAACCTCAGTTGGAAACAAAGCATGACAAAAATTAATGAGGATTAAAACTGAACAACACAGTTGACAAGGTTGATTCATATACATGACTGTAGGCATACATACATAAAATTTTGCACCCAATTTTAAAGAACATACAGTCCTTTCATTGAATGTACATTGAACATTCACAAAAACTGACTATGAATCAAGACATAGTATAAAGGAATCTCTACAAAGTTTAAAAAATTGATATCACAGAGACTAGAATCTCTAAACCTATTGTAATCAGATTAGAAATAGGAAAGATAGCTTTAAAAATTTATCTGGAAACTTTAAAAATTTACTTTTAACCTACCCAAAGATTAGAAAAGGAAATTATAATACAAATTTCCTTTATGGCAAAAATGCAGCTTCATTTTTTTTTTTTTTGCTGTTAAATTTTTTTAAAGTTTTGAACTATTTGGATGTAATAGAGCATAAATGTTGGGGTCCAGCTTTTAATTATTTTCCAAAAGACAAATTTTCAAATTGTACCAATTCCATTTATTGATTAGAAATGTAACCTTTTTATATGTACTATTCGCCATGTACTTGGGTCTTTTACTGAATTCTGTGTTATGCTCTATTTGTAAAACAGTGCCCAATTAACTTAGCATTAAAGCTCTATAATGCGTTTTAATGGGCTAGTTTGTAAGAATTTTCTGGAATGTTTACATTTAATTTTAACTTTAATATTATTTTATAATTAATTTTAATATTATTTTATAAAGTTTCAAAAACTTTTAATTGAATTTAAATTTGCATGGAATTTTTAGATCAATTTAGGGATAATTGATATTTTTACAATAATGCACCTTCCATCCAAGAATAAGAGCTGTATTTTGATGAATTTAAGTCTTTTTTATGTTCCTCAGTAGCATTTTATTGTTTTTCTTATACAGGTCTTCTGTAGTTCTTGTTAATTGATTCCTAGTTATTTTCTCTTTTTGATTGCTGTTATTACTAGCATCCTTTCTCTTATTATATATTCTCCTTTTTTCTTTGCCTTTAGACAAACAATGGATCTATTGTACATTGATTTTGTAACTAGGCACATTATTAAGTTCTCTAATTGTTTCTAATCTATTTCAGTTGGTTCTCTTGGATTTTCCAGGATTTTTTATAATGCTATCTGAAAATATTGAAAAAATTTCCTCCTCTGTCTTATATATTTAGCTTTTATTTCTTGCTCTTCCCTCACTACATTGACTAGTTATCTCCAGGAAATAATGTTACATAAAATTAAATAGTAGTGGTGGTGTTGGGATACTTCTCTTGCTCCTGATTTTAGTGATAATGCTTCTACTTTTTCACCATTAAGCATGTACCACAGACAAGAACCAAAGAAAGCAAAGGAAACATAATTAGAAAGTAGAAAATACCATGACAAAATTAAGACCAAATTTATCTATTACATCAATACATGTAAATAGTATAAAGTCAGCAGTCACAAATTGGTTTTCAGGTTGGATGAAAAATCAAACTAAGTGCTCTAAAGAAAGGACACATTCAAAAGAAAGTAATTCACAAAGGTTAAAAAAGCACACAAAGAAATAGGAAGTAAATGCTAATCAAAAAAAGGTGAAGTTTTGACATGAACATCAGCTCATGAAGATAAAAGTGTTAAAAGAGACAAGGAAGTGTACTTTAAGAATAATATGAAGAGTAAAAATCCAGAAGTGGGTGTGACTATTTTAAACTCTATGCAGTAAATACCAAAATGAAAAACCAAAAGTGATGCTTGACCAGGCCACCACAGTGAGATGGTTTTCCTCGGATGGTGCTGGCCATCCGAGGAAAAAAACCTTCCATCAGAAATAAGCCACATGCACACATCCTCACAAAACCAAAAAGCAAAACAAAACAAAACAAGAATTCTTGAGTCTCCTCCAGAAATAAAGCCTCGAGACCGTTTCCTGTAAAAGTTGCTGACTCCAGGGGAGAGGAGTGTTATCTCTGACATCTGAAGATATGCTGCAATTCTTCTTTTTTTTTTTTAATGAAAGTTCTTTTAAAATTTTTATTTATTTATTTTAACATCTTTATTGGAGTATAATTGCTTTACAATGGGGTGTTAGTTTCTGCTTTATAACAAAGTAAATCAGCTATACACATACATATATCCCCATATCTCCTCCCTCTTGTGTCTCCCTCCCACCCTCCCTATCACACCCCTCTAGGTGGTCACAAAGCACTGAGCTGATCTCCCTGTGCTATGCGGCTGCTTCCCACTAGCTATCTATTTTACATTTGGTAGTGTATATATGTCCATGCCACTCTCTCACTTCATCCCAGCTTCCCTTTCCCCTTCCCATGTCCTCAAGTCCATTCTCTATGTGTGCATCTTTATTCCTGTCCTGCCCCCAGGTTCTTCAGAACCATTTTTTTTTTAGATTATATATATATGTGTTAGCATATGGTATTTGTTTTTCTCTTTCTGACTTACTTCACTCTGTATGACAGACTCTAGGTCCATCTACCTCACTACAAATAACTCAGTTTCAGTTCTTTTTATGGCTGAGTAATATTCCATTGTATATATGTGCCACATCTTTATCCATTCATCTGATGATGGGCACTTAGGTTGTTTCCATCTCCGGGCTATTGTAAATAGAGCTGCAGTAAACATTGTGGTACACGACTCTTTTTGAATTATGGTTTTCTGAGGGTATATGCCCAGTAGTGGGATTGCTGGGTCATATGGTAGTTCTATTTGTAGTTTTTTAAGGAACCTCCATACTGTTCTCCATAGTGGCTGTATCAATTTACATTCCCACCAACAGTGCAGGAGTGTTCCCTTTTCTCCACACCCTCTCCAGCATTTATTGTTTGTAGATTTTTTGATGATGGCCATTCTGACTGGTGTGAGGTGATACCTCACTGTAGTTCTGATTTGCATTTCTCTAGTTATTAGTGATGTTGAGCATCTTTTCATGTGTTTGTGGGCAATCTGTATATCTTCTTTGGAGAAGTGTCTGTTTAGGTCTTCTGTGCAGCAATTCTTTCAGGAAAGTCATGTGAGGGAAAATGGCCTGTTACCACCAATGGGAATAATGAACGGATAAACTATAGCTTTATGTTTAATCCTTTAAATATTGGCTACATCCTTTATTTAAGAAACCTAGTTCTCTGGAATGCTGAACTTCCTTATAAACATTGCAGATAAAAATACTTCTCTTAATGCTCACATTTTCTTTGAATTTTCCTTTACTCCAACATCAGGATATATTGAGCATGAAAAACAGGAAGTGTAACAAACACGTTTGGACAGAAATGGACAGAAGTGTTCACAAATGGACAGAAATATAGTGATGGTAACATTAACTCACCTTTTTTGACCCTTGATAAACTAGGGGGACAAAAATAAAAAGAGATATACAAGGCTTGAAAAATATGATTGTATTTATACTCAAAAACAGAAAATAATTTTGTTTCTTACTCATCTACTTTGTCACTGTTGATTGCCCACAAAGAAAAGATGAAGATATTAGGATCCTTAAACAATCTTCTGCCACTAACTCCACGTTTTTTTGGTATTACTTTGTTAAATTGATAATATTCATAGCATTTTCCTCCTAACCATTTCCCATACATTTATTTATTGCTCACTACTAATCCCTTTGTCATGAATTCTCTAGTCATGTCATATTTTTCTTTTTTGAAAAAAAATTTCCTTTTTTTCAAGACGATGGTGAGTTCTCATTCTTAAATTCCCCAGTGTTTGGTACTATCTGTCTGAGGTTGTATAGTGCAGTTGCTGAGAGTTTAAGTTCTGTATGAAGATCCCTTTGAAGGTCTTCCTAAGTTTGAATTCTAGCTTTGCCACTCCGTATGTGACCTTGAGCAAGTAACTGTGCTCACGTTTCCTTATCCTTAAAAGAAGGCCACCTATATGTACTGTTTATTCCATTTGTTGGCATCTCTGCATACCTGCCCCAGATCCACTCTGGGCTGTGCCTCTTTCTGTACCCCGGGATGCTGACCTCTGGTCTCTGCATCTGGGCGCCCTGGCTGGCTGGTTTCCAGCTGCATTAGGCCAATGGAAATTTAGGCTTGCAGGAAATCAGATGGTGGTGGGAGTGGGAGAAGTGGGTATTTTTTTCTTGCTTTCTCCCTCTGCACTGCTTGTGAGGACAGTCTCTGAAGGTGGCCACTTCTCCCCAGCTCCAACTCTCACCAGACACTCTCCTCTCCTTTCCAGTCCTGAGGGCAGTAATAGTAAGCCACTGCTCGTTTCTCCAGGTTTCTCACCAGATCTTGTTGTTCCCTTAACCCTGACTACCTTTCTAAGTAGTTCCTTTATTCAAGTCTCTTCATTTGAAATATCTGGGGTGAACCATGTCGCCTGCCAGGATCCTGACTGATATAGTCTGTAGGATCAGGAATGGCCCTAGTGATAGAATTCTCAGACTGGGTTGCTAATATAGTAAGCAAATTCATGGATGACCTCCATGCCTGGGTACACAGGACGCAAGCAATAGGTGACATGCTGTGTTCATTAATGATGAACACATTAATGATGTACACAGGACGCAGGCATAGGTGACATGCTGTGATCATTAATGATCACTCCAGTTATTCTCACAGTGATATAAGATGGAGAGCCATTGAGGGCAAGGGTTTGGAAGATCATCAGGCTGTTGTACTCCCTGATATTATGACAGTGATGATGACAGACATTGCAGGGAACATAACCTGCTTCTGTCTGTGCCAGAGAGCTTGTGTAAAAACAAGTATATTGCTTTACCTTCAATTCAAGGCAAAAGTGGAGAACCAGAAAGGTCCATAAAGGACCTTTAGAGGCCTTAAGGGAATCCCTAATTGCCTGTAGCTGCAGAGGAGTCATGAATAAGGATCAGACCTAAAATCAAATTGCTCAGTTGCAGAATTACAACTCTAGTTAAGTATGCAACCTTTTTTTTTGCGGTTCGCGGGCCTCTCACTGTTGTGGCCTCTCCCGTTGCGGAGCGCAGGCTCAGCGGCCATGGCTCACGGGCCCAGCTGCTCCACGGCATGTGGGATCTTCCCAGACTGGGGCACGAACCCGTGTCCCCTGCATCGGCAGGCGGACTCTCAACTACTGTGCCACCAGGGAAGCCCAAGTATGCAACCTTTGAAAGTCTCTTGTGCTAAGGTTAGAACATTGATTAGGAAGGAAGGATCTTCTGAGACTTCAGAAAAGGATATTTGTGCAGGCACAAGTTGAACCTCCAAATCACCCTGAGCCTCCTTTGCTACTGCAGATAGTACCTCCTCCCCTCTTGCATGAAATCACCCTTTTCTTTCACTGAGACCTTTCAATGATACACCCTGAGGCAGTTGCCTTGCTGGGGAATGCCTATCCTTCTAGCACCCAGAAGGCCTCTATGCTCAAAAGTAGAGTTAAATCACAGCATGGCACAGGGGAGAACTGTAAATTCACTTCCAGGGGGAGACAGTAAATAGATCAAAGGAACTGCAAGTGCTTTTCACTTATTTTAGATGTGCTGGACTCTAAGGAGTACGTAAGAGGATGAATTCTAAGGGTTTAGACTAGGGATTGGCAACTTTTGGCTTGAGGCCCACTACCTGTTTTTGTATGGTATGCAAACTGAGAATGATTTTTATATTTCTAAATGGTTGAAAAAAATAATATTTTATGTTACATAAAAATTATATAAAATTCAAATATCAGTGTCCATAAATAAAGCTTTATTAGAACACCGCCATGCCTATTTGTTAATGGGACTTTTGTGCTACCAGATGGGTAGTCATGGCAGACTGGCTCTCACAGCTGTAACTATTCACTCTCTGTCCCTTTACAGAAAAAGTTTGCTGATTTCTGCTCCATAACCTGGAAATGTTGGTTGGAATCACCACCATTGAATTGGGATCCCAATTTTAATGGGAATAATGAGATCCTGGTTAGGCAGAGGCCAGGTGGTGGGATGACTGAAGGGAAGCGGGGTTCCTGTAAGAAGTATCTTATGGGAAGTAACATAGTCACCAGTATATACTGTAAAATCTTTCTCTAAACATTTCCCACAGGCCATTTATAGGGTGACTGTACATTGGGAAAAGGAGATTTTTCAGACCATTCATATGTTATAAAATACTGACCCTGGGTTGAGGCTGGTCACTAAGTACCCAGTATGCCATTGTGACCTACCAGTCAGTGTAGGGACTTAATGGAGGATAGATAGATGGAGTCATTTTTTAACAAGTTACTATCTTGAAAAAATTTCAAACACTTATAGAAATAGAATGGTGATAATGAACCCCATGCACTCATCCTCTAGGTTCAACAAATATCAATACTTTGCTTCTATTATTTTGCCTAACCACATTAACACTTTCCCACCATCCCTTGGAGATTTCTAAAAGATCCCAGGCATCACATCATCTTGACTATATACCTCCAATAGGTAAATACTTCTTCTTTTTAATGTAGCATTCATGTCTTTATCACATATAAACAATTAACAATAATTCTTTAAAATGCTCTATTACACAGTCCATGTTTGAATTTCCTTAATTGTATTAAAAAGCTGGCTTCTTCGGTGATTTGTTTGAATCAGTACCTAAATGAATTCCATACTTGTACTTAGTTGATATATCTCATGCCTCTTTTATCTGTAACAGTTTCTTCTCCCTACTTTTCATGATATTTGGTGAAGAAACTGGGTCATTAGTCTTGTAGAATTTTTCTTATTTCAAATTTGGCTGATTGCATTTTCATCATATTATTTAACTTAGTTTTCCTCCCCACTCCAACTACCCTCACCAGGCCAAAATAGCGTACCAAGAGCAGTGCCATCTCCTTTGGAGTAATTGTGGAGACTAGGGCCACATTTCCACTTACTTGTGTGGTTGGTCCAAAAGCTAGATGGATCTTGAAGAATGACAGTGGGTTGTCATAAGCTTCAATAGTGATGCCTTTGTAGTTGCTATTCAGATGTGGCCTATTTCCTGGAGCAAATCAGCATAGTTCCTGCCCTTGGTTTGCAGCTACAGACCTATCAGAAAAAATTCCTATATCCAATAGTAAAAGCAGAAGCAATTTTAATTTCTATGGGAAGGCCTAGAGTATACTTCTAATGGACTGTGTTAACTCATTTACTTTCTGTTGTAATGTACTAGAGGCACTTTGATCATCTTGATGTCCCATAGAACATTACATGAACCAGTTATATTGATGACATTCTGATAATCAGATCTGGTGAGCAAAAAATAGCAAATGACATAAACACCTTAGCATGTCTGTGGGTGGAAGATAAACCCTGTGAAAATTCAAGGATCTGCATGTTGCTAGAATTCCAGTGGTTTGAAGTCTAACCGGATATTCCTTCTAAAGTGAAAGGCAAATTATTAGACCTTGAACTGCAGACAACAAAATAATTTTTGGTGGGACTCTTTGGATTTAGAGGCACTATGTACTACCTTTCAGTATGTTACTCTGATTCATTTACTGGCTTGCTCGTAAGACTGCTGTTTTTGAGTGGAGACCTAAGGAGAGCTCTATAGAAAGTTCAAGCTGTGGCGGAAGCTGCCTTACCATTTGGACCTAGTGATTGTTGATGTGTATATGGCCTTCAGTAAGCATCAGTAGGAGGATCACTGTGGATTGGCTCTCACACCAGAGGATTTTAAGGTTATCACCTTTTACGCTGTTGAAATTCTCTCTGTGAGAACCAGTTCCTGTTTTGATGTAGGATCCTCAAAAAGATGGAATACTGACCATGAGATACCAAGTAGCAATAAGACCTGAGAAACTTATCATGGTCTGGGTGTTTTCTGCCCTACCATATCATAAATTGCATGGCAGCAATCCATCATTACTTAAAAATGGATCTGGGTTTGAGCAGTTCCAGAGGGCCTAAGTAGATCTGATTAAAAGGTTGCTCAGATTCACATGGTATCATCATCTTCCCCCACCTTTCCTTCAGCTCACATATACGGCCTCATGGGGTGTTGCCTATGACCAATTAGCAGAAGAGGAAAAATTGAAAGTCTGGTTTACATGTTGGTGTAAACAGGCACCAGCTGATAGAGGAGAGCTAAAATATTTTTACAGACTACTTAAAAGTGTCTATGGTCAGAGCTGAAGGGGAGCTTCCTAATGGATAGAACTTTCAACAGTACATATGGTGGTCTGCTCTCCTCAGAAAGAAAGGAGGCCTGAAGTATGGATCTGCATTGGGTCATGGGCTTGCTAACAAGATAGATGACCGATCAAGGTCTTAGAAAGAAAGGATTGGAAGGGTGATGACAAGAAAGTCTAGGGAAGATAAATGCTTATTCTCTTAGTAATAAGGTGGCAAGATGACCTGTACTATAGATGTCACCCTTTTTTACCAGCCACCATGATGCTTGCTCAAAAGACTCATTGACAAAGTGGGTATGGCATCAGGGATGGAAGTTATGCATAGGCTAAAAAACACAGGCTCTCCCTTACCAACGCTAATCTGACTACTGCTTTGCTGAGTGTCCATCCTATATACAGCACAGACTGACACTTGGTCCCCAATATGGCTCTATTCCTAGGGGAGACCAGTTAACCATTCAGTGGGAAGTTGAATATGTTGGTTTCCTACCATTTTGGTGGGGGAAGCTATCCTTACAGGATTCACATTCTGGTTACAGATTTGCCTTCCCTTCCCACATTTCTTATGTCGGCACGACCATCTACCATTGAGGGACCCACAGAATACCATTGTGTTCCTTACCACATTGTCTTCAACCAAGAAACTCATTTCATAGTGAAAGAAGTATGGCAATGAGCTCAGGCCCATGGAATTCAATCATGGGGTCTTCCCACTTCCTCATGGTTTAAAAACAGCTTGACTGAACAGTGAAAGGGCCTACTAAATGCTGAGTTATGAGTTCAGCCTGAAGACAATGCTCTGTGATGTTTCAGTGCTGTCCTACAGAAAGTAGCATATACTTCATATTCATAATGTTTGTACCATTACCCCATAGCCAGAATATACAATCTGGGGACCAAGAAGTGGAGCAGTGAGTGACCCTTCTTTTTATTATATCTAATAATCTAGAATTTCTGGTTCTCGTTTTTGCAGCCTTGGTCTTGGTAAGTTGGGAGTCCAGTTGGCTAAGGGAGGGATCCTTCTACTAGGTTTTACTAAATTAGAGAGAATGCCCCCTGGCCATTTTAGGTTCTCCAAGGCGCTGAAGTGACAGGCCATGATGTCTCATCCCTATTGCCAAAGGGAAAGTGGGTTACTGATAATTATATCAGGGGCAAAGAAGGATTAGGTCTGCAATGTAATCACTGGGGAACCCTTAGCACTTACCACCACTGGGCACACTACATATTTGTTTATTGTCCTCACTAAACTGTGGGCACCATGAGGGGGAACTGTGTCTATCTTGTTCATTGGTATGTCTCTGGTTCCTGTAATTTATAGTTTTAGTTGCTTAATAAATATTTGCTGAGTGAATGAATGCACACTGGTAACTCTGTCAATTGGGAGTTGAAGTTTTAGACTCTGGAATCTGCTTTGGTATCTAGATTCCATTACTTTCTACCTGTTTGACCTGTGAGAACTGAAGATCTGAACCTTGCTCTGTTTTAGCTTCCTCATCTGTGCAGAGGCTACGACCGCAAGCCCATGAATCCAAAATCCAAAATGCTCTGAAAACCCTATGTTTTCATAGGTTTGACTCAAACTCATTTGGGTGGCAAAACTTGGCCTGATTTGAATTGATATGAGCTATTTGCACAATTTATTTTTCCAACTTAGTGTGACTATTCATATATTTCACTGCAAAATATTTACATGTTTGAATACAATGTGCTTCTCTAAGATCTGTGAATTTTATGTCTTATAGGGCACTTATATCTTATTCCCTTATTGACAAAAAGACAAATTTCAAGACATATTTGGCTCCGGAATTTTTGAATATGAATTGTGTACCAATAATAGTACCTATCTTATTGGGCTGTTGTTGGATTCAATGGGTTAATACATATAAAGTGCCTAGTGCCTGCCTCACAGTAAGCAATAAATGTTAGCTGTCATTAGTATTACAAGACCTTCCGCTTTCTCAGATATCTTATTTCCCATCATATCTGACACCTGTTTATATGTTTTAGAGGGTGTCATGGGACCTGTGTAATGTGTTTTGTTCATTTTCTGTTTTGGGAGAGACAGGGGAAAGGGGGACAGCACATTTGGGTCGTGGAAAGGTATGTTTTGTGAACCTCGTCTCTGCTTTCACTCCTCAGTTTGATTTAAAGCTCTGCCCAGAGTTTACTACAACCTTGTGATGACATGTCCAAGGCCGGGGGGGTACCCAACTTAGGGTGGATCGTGGACACTGATCTTTGCATAGCAACAAGCTGCACCTTCTCCTTTACCTTCTTCCCAAATATTCCTCCTACCAGAAATACGGCGAGACTTGAGGCTGGACCTCCAACCTCCTGTTCTGCTGGGAAAAGGTGGCACTACCTGGGGTTCTTTGTGGCTTCTTCACCCTGGGCTTCTTGCACCTTCAGAGGAGCTTCTTTATGTCTCTCTGTTCATATTTTCTTTGTTTTTGGTCTTCTGTTTTGCTAGATACATATATTTTGTTGGATATAATTAGCCCTAGGTCACTGAATAGCCTGGCTTCTCTCTGCAGCTTTGTTCTCAGCCTGAAAAAAACAAGGCACAAAATAGTGAGCTCTGGAGATTTCTTTCTGATTCTGAGGAGACACTTGTAGATTTTTACATTTCTTTTCTTTGGACTTTCTACAACTATTGTCTTCTTCCTGCGTTGTGAGTATTCTTTATATGCATATGATTTTGCCTTCTCTCTCTTTTTCATTCACTATTAGTCACCATACTAGTTCCTGGAATAACCTCTTTCTCCCTCTCTCCTTTTCAGCTTAGCCTTTTCACAAAGTAAGCAGAAATCTGTGTCTCTTCTTATGTTTGATGGCTACTGATTTACTTTTTTACGTCCTGTTTTACTTAAAGTTTATAAATTTTTTAGCGGTAGTGAGGGAGAATCTGTGATAGTTTCACTCTGCCAACTTTCTCTGAAAACCTCATCTACTGCATTAGCATGTATAGTGTCAAGGTAGGTGCTCTGTAGGGCAGTTCATAGGAATTAATGGATAAGGGTAATTAGACATAGGGTAGTTAAACTTTTGGGTGCAGAGGGAGTCAGAAAAAGTCCATAGAACTGAGCCCTACCAGGCCTCACAGTGACAGACCTCTGTCTATTAAGGAGCACCCATCATTCAGTTTGTACACTTACTTTTTTTTTTTAACATCTTTATTGGAGTATAATTGCTTTACAAGGGTGTGTTAGTTTCTGCTGTATCACAAAGTGAATCAGCTACACATATACATATATCCCCATATCTCCTCCCTCTTGCATCTCCTTCCCACCCTCCCTATCCTATCCTTCTAGGTGGTCACAAAGCACTGAGCTGTTCTCCCTGTGCTATATGGCTGCTTCCCACTAGCTTTCAATTTTACATTTGGTGCACACTTACTTATTCTTCACATAATTTTTGAACCTATGATGAACTGGGGTCCTGCAGGTAAAGCAGAAAAATGAAAGAAACTGAAATCTCTGCCTTTCTGGAGCTTACACTCTATTGGACAGAAACAGACAACAAACAAAATAAATAAGTACATTTTTCAGCTTCTTAGAAGTTGTAAGAGCTATGGAGAGAAGCAAATCATGGAAGGCTCCTAGAGTGGAGGCAGGGGAGGATTACCATTTCCCTTACTGGGGAAGGCCTCACTGAGAAGGTGACATGTGGGAAAAGATTTGAGGAAGCGACTCATGCATATTTGTGGAAGGAAGAACTTTCCAGGCAGAGGGAACAGCAAGATAACAATCCCCCCCGCCCATTTTTGTCCTTCTCCTTTCTGCTGGGTATAGCAGATAAAAGTCCTTTAGTGGTCTAGGCTGCTCAGAAAATTGTTTCAATTCTTCACTTCAGTATCCATGTATAATGTAGCCCAGGGGGCTGCATACTTTAAAGCAATTATTAATATTTGTAATAAAATGTAAGTATTCCTTTTGGCTATATGATAATGAGCATGCGTAAATTAGTAACTGTCAATAAATATATGTTCTAAGAAATTTAACTTGGTGCTTGTTCTTCTTCAGCACATGTAGGTAACTGGTTAGAAACCCAAGCAGAGGGCCTGAGTGGTCATCAGATAAGCATCCTTGAGTTGCATAAGATCTGCCAGATTCTTTCAAAGAAAAATTTCCTCCTCTTTTCTATTTGTATCTTGTTTCCTCTTTTAACGGTCAGAAGGTAGTCTGGGTTTGAATTGTGATTAGCTCTCTCATCTCTGCATTGATCTGCATGATCTAAAAGGAAACAAACTTCTGCTTCACTGAGCTGGATGGTTTTATCAGGTGATTTCAATCTGAAAGCAAATTGTTCTCTGGAGAACATATGCTTATTGCTGGTGATTTTTGAGAAAAGATTTAACAAATAAATTTCAACATGCGCCTTGTTCTATTTGAAAAAAGCATAATAAGACAGTATTTGGGATTTAGAACAATGATCTAAAAATAGCTGAGACTGTACTCCCACTTGGAAAAAAAATCGCTATAAATGATCTTTTTTCTTCTCCTTCTGAGCATTGCATAAAGCAAACCCAATTCACAGCCACTAAAGGATATTCTCAAAGAGAAATCTCAAGTCATTTTCAGCTCAGGGCCCCGGAGACCTCATTATACTGCCATTACAAACAGACCTGCAGTTAGTTATTTATGCCTTTCTGCTAGTGAGTTAAGCAAATGGCACAGGGATTGTTATGCAGTTACATTAACTAGTTGCTGGCACTTAGACAAATATATCCAGTGTACTTCATTTTATGGAATGAATGCCTTTTTGAAAAATTGAGCTCTAATTTAATTGTATCTTTAAAATTTTACACCGGTGATTCTCAAAGGGCACACTCCCTGAGCAGGTTTATCAGAATCACTGATGTTTACAGGTCTTTTTGAAAACCCCACGTTCCACCCCACTTCTATTCTGCTCCATTCTTCAAGGGGAAATGGGAGTTCTCCCACAGAGAGTAAGAATCTCTGCTGTAGAGAGTTACTGATCTTGTTTGGAGACTAGAAAGGCTTCAGAAATGTTGGCGTGGAGGCAAAGTTGAGAACTGTGAGGAGGCTTACCTTTCTGGCACCTACAGAAGCGAGTCGCGTGTCAGTCTCACACCACTTTCCACAGTGCGTTCTTATCCTTTGTTCATGTGTGCACTCCCTCCTCTTAGGAGCATCTTGAGGGTAAGAGTGGTGATTGCTTACTTTATAATACCTTGTACATAGCAACTGCTCAATAAATATTATTGAATGGATGAAGGGATGATTTTAAAGATATTATATTTTGAGGGATCAAAGTGTAGTATAGGTTAACTCAGTCCTCAAGGACTAGCAGAATAAAGCATACATATATAAGGAGGAAAAACAAATCTTGGGTTAAAACACAAGTTTTCTAAGGAGAATAAATTCCATCAATATGATGAACCATTTTTTTGGTGGAGCATCTTGATGGATTTGCATATGCAGATGTAGCCTGATGCAGACTTTGAGAGTGAGGACTAAAGGGAATTGAATTGTTCTATCAAACAGAATGAAAAAAATTAGAGTTTCTTGAAGATGTGCCAGAAGGATGGGGGAGGAATTGAGGGTGACAGAAGTGGGTAGATGAAAGGAGAAAGAGAGAAACCAATGAAGTGAAGTGCTACCTGGAGTCAAATGGCCAGGGAAACCCGCAATATGAATCCCGAGGTTTTAATATTAATTGTGTGGCCTTTGTTGGATTGTTGTGATGTAGACCCCTGCTCGGTCTCCCCAGTGATTCAGTAATGACTGTTGAATATTTATACACACACACACATACATTTCTGAATGAGTATGGCGTCAAACAGCAACCAACTAGATATTTCTCTAATTGTGATATAAATTTCAAACTTTTGCTTAAATCTGTCATCTACACAAAATCTTATATGAGTAGGGTTTATCTGCTTATCATTGGGTGGTTTCATCTTACAGACATCAGGGAAAGGGGCTGACTTCTACTTCTGGATTGACCAAGGGTAGAATAGGAATAGCAAGTACAGGAGAGAAAGATGATCCACACGCTGAACTAAGGGCACCCAAGAACGGGTTCAGAGCCAGAGATGACTATGAACATCAAAGCCCCCCAGAAATTCACTAGAATCTTGTGGTGTGTCAAAGACTGGCGGGAATGGGGTTTGAAACACACTTAGATAGATCTTAATGCGTAGAGAGGCTCTAGCTGACATCTGAGTTACAGATACATGAAAAAAAGAAATTGAAATCTCACTGCAATATATTATACATGTCAGATGAAGGACAGAATAAATAGTGGAGAAGTTCAAAGTGGGGGAAGTCATTTGAGCTGAGGCAGATGGGAAGGGTTTTTCTGAGGAATTAGAATTCAACTTGAATCTTGTGAAAGAGAGAAGTGAAGTTTCTGATGAGAGATTATTTTTCAGTCAACAAATGCCCACTCACTTATTCTGCTCCTAGAATTTGTCAGAAACTGTGTTAGACTATCCAGATATAAAGACCATTAAGGCGTGGTCTTTGTCTTCAAGGAACAAAAACCTAAGGGTGAAAACATTTTCATAAGCAAGTAATGATAATAACTGATAATGTGTTGAGTCCTACGCTAGTGTATGAGGAAAATCCCATGTGAATGATTCTGCTTAGGTTTTTTCAGGGAAGATTTCATGAAGAACTTGCCATTTGATCTGGGTCTTGAAGGAGGCATAGACTAGAACTAAGTAAAGAATAAGATAGCATATTTTAATTAAAGGAAATAACGTGAGCAAAGCTAGGAGACCAGAAATACATGGGTATGTAAAGTATGGCAAAGTCTGCTGTGGCTGCAGCGCAGGGAGTGTGCTGGAAGAGGCTGGAATGTTACTGTCAGGCAAAGAGATGAAAGGCTTGAATGGCGTTATTTATAGACAGAAGGAGCCTTCACAGGTTTCCAAGCTGGAAAGCATGATCGGATTTATTTTGGAAAGATAACTGAATTTGGGAGGAGGATGAAAACAAAAGAGGAGAATTTGAAGGCTAATACTTGCGTGGTATTTACTTTGTGCTGGGTACATTCTAAGGGTTTGACACATATTAACTACTTAAGACAGTGCTAAGAGGTAGGTCCTATTATTAACCACATTTTATAGATGAAAAAATTATACAGGCTCCATAGAAAATAGGTGGTGGAATCAGGTTTGAACCCGTTGGTCTGACTGCAGAGTCTGTACTTTTAAGTGCTACAAACCCAAAGCAAGGTCTGATCATGAGATCTTAAAAATAGGACAATGTGTACAGAATCGTAAAATGGAACCCCAAACTACTACAGGGCATGTGGGAGAAAGGTGACTAAGATGAATCAGTTTCTGTTTGGATTGCCTGATAAATGGTGAAGATGTGAACCAAAAGAGACATACCAATTTATTCAGAAAATAAGAAAAACGCAGCTTTTCAGTAGATCGTGATCTTTGTGCTCTCAACAAGCATCTAACCAGATGGTGACGTCGACACATACTACTATTTCAGTATATATGGACAAGTTCAAATTCATGGCAATGCTGATGTTACAACTATTAGATTAAATTTAAATCTGTGATATACAATGCCCAAAATTCAAATACAAATGGGAGGTTCAGTTAATCAGTCAATCACTCCATTGTTTGGTGTCATGTAACAAGAACATCTGGAAGACTGAATAAGTTTCACTTTTTATACAGATTCTTTGCCGTTATGTAGCTGCCACATTTAAGAAATGAGGCCAACCTCTGAGATCTGTATGCAAAGAAGCAGGCAATAATAGCATCTATGGTTGTTTCTGGATTGTAAAAAGATTCTTAGCCCCTGGCATGTGCATATAGATTGTGGAATTTCATGAAATAATAATAATGTCTTATATTGGTATAATGCTTTACATAGTTTTCAACATTTTCACAGAAAAAAGATACAAAAACCAATATGCATTCCCAAATGATTAGCGATATAGCAGTATGCCTGACTCTTTAATATTTCTTTGTGTTTCTTGAATGCCCATAATGTATTTGGAACTGAAATATAAGGATTAAAGGGAATTCAGTAGAGTCAAACCACACGTTTTGTTCCTTGTATATTTTCTTAACCAGCTAAGGGGACATTAAGATGTTTTGTGTCCTATAAGGTGACCTTTTTAGAAGATTATCTCCCTTTGCTGAATGTTGCTAACACGTGGCTAAATGTGCTTTCTACTTATTTAGGTTTTAAATTGTTTTCTTCATTCACTGTTTATTCAGCTGTTTGTGTGTGCAATAGTATGGTGTTGAGCAGTTTTCATTTGAAGCCACTGGAGGACAGGGATCCATCTGTTTGCACGGCACACAGAGCCAGACCGAGGTGTGCCGGATGAATGACTTTGCCTGGTGATGATACGATGAATAATGATTTCTGAATAACATTGGCGATACCTAGATAATTATTTGGAATATGAATCCATCACTTTTAGCTATAGTATATAGTATGTATATATATATATATATATATATAAATAAAAAATATAATACAATATATATGGAGGAAAAAATTGCCTTTGTTTCACAACAAATATTCAGGAAAGGGTAGACTAGGAAAACCTTCATCCCTGAGACTTTCAAAGAACAGCACCTAATCCTTGTATTCTTCCATAATAATATCTTCAACAGCTCCCAGCTCCTGAATGTCTTCCCTGCTGTGCACTTTACAGATGAAAGCACTAAGCATTAAAATTTTTTTTATCTAGTTTGATATCTACAGCAACCTAATGAGGTGGTAATATTATTCCTGCTTTATAAATAATGAACCCAAAGCTCGAAGAGTTTGAGTAACTTTCTGGAGGTCATCCTAGTAGTGAAGCAGGACTTGAACACAGGGATTCCAAAGGCTGTGTTCTTTTTACCTTCTACAACAACCATGCCTGAGGGTTAACAACATCTCAGGAGACTCAGCAAGAATTGAGGGGATCAAGGCCTGAGCAAAGAACATATCCTACAGTTAGAATATAGAAGACATTTACAGATTATTATGAGTCAAGCAAGGCCCCCCCTGCAACACACGGTTATGATGAACATTTATTCAAGCTTATCTCCCCACATTTCTGGACTTAGCCATTTACTCATTTGATGAGCTTGGGGAAGGTAAATTATCTGCGAGTACTATCTGTATGACAAAGTACAGAAAACAGTGAAAGGCCATATTTGTATCAGTTTATTTAAATTCTATTTCTTTCAATCCAATTCCACACAGAGCTATTAATTGAGCATGTATAATGTACAATTTTATTGTGCTAAGCACTACAGCAAGGTTTAAAAAATAACAAAAAAAGAAACATGGTTACTCCTCTCCTTAAGTTTGCCTGGGGAAGAGTAGTCCAGCTGTTCCCTTGCCCTCTATTTTGCTTATCCACAAAGCATATTTGTTCAGATATCTTGCAGCATCTTTACTCAAAAAAGTTCTAACCCCCAATTGCAAAGCATTGGAGAACTCTTAGTTTGGAGCAATATCATAAAGTTTAATGAGTGAAATCACCACAAGATGGTTATGTTTAGAGGAATATTTGGGGAAGTAAAGCCAAGAGATGACGAGTATAATTACAAGTGTGGGAATATACAAAATGCTGAACAAAATAATCTGAGAGTAAGCCCAGGACCGAAATATAATTGGGATTTGAAATCACATGTAGTTGGTGGAAATTTCACAGGCAAAAAACCTGAATTTGTGAAATACAAGTTCAAATTTGTTACTTAACTTTTTCATAAAATTTGAGTTCTTTTCATGAACCGCCATTTCCATTAGGTAGCAGAAAATGAGATTTGTTCCCATCAGGCAAACTTGGTGAAAGTAATGACTATTCTGATCATATAGTCAGTCGAGTGAGGGTTTTTCTTGCTTCTCCTTACTGGATTGTGTTTAAGTGCCAGGAGGTTTACAGTAGGACTACAGCACTGGAGAAGAGGGGGCGTCTGCTCCACGAGCATGCTCTGTCTACCTTGGCCCATGTCATATGGTCCTTGTTGGTTTTTGGCATCTGCTCCTGATATTTACAGTTCCTGAATTCCAGGTTCAAGTGCTCTGAAGTTGCCTCTCTCAAACTGCAAGACCCACTCTCAACCTTACCTGCTTCCTCTCTGAGGGCTCTGGACCTGTTTTCCTTAAACATTCTAGGTGCCCATGACTGTGCCAGCCTGCTTGTAGGCTCATTTGTCTAGATGGCTTAGTCGGCAGAGGCCATTTGACTGTTGTGGTGCCATTCTCCTTCATGAAGTCTGAAGCCTCTCCAGGCTATACTTTGGGCAGGGAGGCATGTATCTTCTTCTCTGTCCTGGGATGCCAACAAATTTAACGGGCTTTTCTGTTGTTTTCACATCCTAGGCTCAGCTCTTGTAAGGGGGCTGGGAGGGCATGCCCCTCTTTCTCAGAGAACTGTGCAAGAGTTAGCTGACAATTTCTTTCCTCTCCATTTCTGAATATTCTCCTCCACTAGCCCAGAAATCTTTTCCCTCTGGGAGGTTGGAAAAACTGAAGAGGCAGCTCTCCTTTCAATCTCTGTTTATGGGTCCTTCAGGATTTGGGCTCTTTATGTTTGAAGCCAAGCTTTTGGCACTTAAGAAACTTATTCTTTTTTTTTTTTTTTTTTTAAGAATAGAAGCTTGATCCTTGCAAATCAAGAACACCTTGGCTTTCAAAACTATTGTTTTTGCTAGAGTTCCAAAATCTATTTATAAACCCAGTTGACTCATGTTCTCAGCTCTGTCTGTCCACTGAGGGAACAAGTTGCCAAGAGATTCAGTGGGTAAGAGGTTGTAGGGCAATCAGCAAAATGATGAAAAGAAAATGTTTGATTTTCACAGAATTTTATTTCTCCATATTTAACTCCATGTGAATTGTTTTTCACCCTGCAAAGAGCACTCACCTTTAACCCATTCTAATCATTATTTTATCAAGAAAATGGCGTTGGGCTACCTGTCCAGAATCTGTTTTCTCCACATGTGTACTCACCCATGAGGCAGTGCATAGTTGTGTAATCATCTTCTGCCCCCGGCTTTAGTGTCATATGAGGAACCTGGCTATTGAGTGAAGTTCTTACCTTCTTCAGCTAGAAGCACTATTTTCCTGAAGGGTTTCCTTTGATGTGATATTTTTCCTGGATGGCTCAGACATGAAGGTAGGGAGAACTTCTCTGAATTGGGGAAAGAAGAGAGGAACAGCAGCCTTTTTAGAAAGGTAGCCCATGTTTCCCCTGGTCCTCCCACCCAGTGCCTTCCTCTCTGCAGAGTCAGGGTACCGGGTCTGAGTCCCAGTTGTCAAGGGTCAAGTTGGAAATGAGTCCCAGTTAAGCCCTGGCTCCCTTCCCCCAGTTCCTGGCAACTTTCCTGGTCTACTTTCTGTCGCTATGAATTTGCCTATTCTTGATATTTTGCATAAGTGGAATCAAACAATATTTATCCCTTTGTGTCTGGCTTATTTCACTAAGCATAATGTTTTCAAGGTTCATCCATGTTGTAGCATGTAGCAGAACCTCATCCATTTTTATTCCTGAATAATATTTCATTGTCCATATATACCACATTTCATTTATCCATTCTTCTACTGACGCACATTTGCATTGTTTCCACCTTTTGGCTACTGTGAATAATGCTGCAATGAATATGGGCAAACAAGATCTGTTTGAGTCTCTATTTTCAATTCATATACCTATGAGTGGAATTGGTGGGTTTTACGGTAACTATAACTCTATGTTTAGCTTTTTGAGGAACTGCCAAACTGTTTTTCACAGAAGCTTCACCAGTGTATGATGGTTTTGATATCTCTGCATCCTCGCTGACACTTGTTTTATGTTTTTTTTTTTAATTTTTAAATTATTTTTTATTTTGGCCATGCTGCGAGGCTTGCGGGATCTCAGTTCCCTGACCATGGACTGAACCCGGGCCGCGGCAGTGAAAGCACCGAATCCTAACTCCTAGACCACCAGGGAACTCCCCGTTTTATTTTTCATTATAGCCATACTAGTAGATATAAAGTGATAACCCTTTGTAGCTTTGATTTCATTTCCTTAATGACTAAAGATGTTGAAAATCTTTTCATGTGCTTATTGGTCATTTGTATACCTTCTTTGGAGAAATGTTGACTTTAGTCCTTTGCCCATTTTTTAACTGAGTTGTTTATCTTCTTTCTGGTTGAGTTTTAGTAGTTTAAAAAATATATTCTGGATATCAAATCCTTATCAGATATATGATTTAAAATATATTCTCCCATTCTGTTGGTTGTTTTTTCACTTTCTTGATAATGTCCTTTGATGCACAAATGTTCTTTTAATTTTGATGGAGTTCAGTTTATCTATTTTTGTTGTTGTTGCTTGTACTTCTGGTATCATATCTAAGAGTATTTTGCCAAATCCAAGGTCGTAAGATTTACACCTGTGTTTTCTTTTACATGTTGTGTTATTTTAGCTTTTGTATTTAGTCATTGATCCAATTCAACTTGTATATGGTATGAAGTAGAGGTCCAACTTTATTCTTTTGCAAGTGAAAATTTATTTGTCCTTGCATCATTTCTTGAAGAGACAGTTTTTTGTTTTTTCTAATGGAATTGGCACCCTTGTCAAATATCAATTGGCCATCAATTGTATGGGTTTATTTCTGGACCCTTCATTCTACTCCATTAGTCTGTATGTCTATCCTTATGCTATGTCCTCCCAATTTTATCTCATTTTGGACTGGGAAATGGCTCTTAAACTTTTCTACTTTGTTTTCAACTCTATTGTATAGCCTTTAGCCTGGTAATTTAGTTTTTGTTCCTGGATTTTCAAAGCCAAATATTTATAATTCAATAAACCCTCCTTTCTCACTCTGAAAAAAAAAGAAGAAAGGAAATATGAAAAAAATCTCTTTCAGATCACGTATACTTTGGCTTTCAAGACTGTGTTCTCCATTGGGATTGTTTAAAAACCTACCTAGAAACTAATTTATTTTAAAACATCTTTGGATTTCAGAAACTCTGGATTCTTTTGTGTCCTTCTTTCTTTGTGGCAAAGGGATGCCCTGTGAGAGACTAGGGTGGAAGAGCATTTTCAAGGGGTAGAAGAGGCCACAAGAAACTTATTGGGGATCAGAGAGAAATCTCAGTATATTCTGAAGTTCGTCCTATCACAGTATCATTTGTATTGCTTTGGTGAAAAGCCATATGAAAAAAGAGATAATCTTCTAAGAACAGAGAATTTTCAAAAAAAGAATGGGAATGAGGAAGGAGAAAGAAAAATAACAACAAAAAAAGGAAACTAGAATATATAATTTATGGCTGAATATTTTTAGGACACCTCATGAACAACAGTGTTGAGATTTTAAAATATGAACCTAAAAACTTAGTATTGCATGCCGTGTGAAAGTTAATAGAGGTGAAACAATATGGTCTAGAAATTAGCACTAATATTTGATTGAACCACTTGGGCAGAGTTTACATTCTAATAGTATAACACTAATACAAACTGCTTGTCTATAGACTCTCAGCTTGCTTTTTAGCCTGTAAATTACCAGTGTATTAATTAGCACCTCTGTATCAAGGACAAGGTCCGAGGTCTTACGAAAGTCTCAAGATGGAAACAGTTGAATTTTCTTAGTGCACTTGTGATACTTTTAAATGATAAATCTGAATCTAGGATAACACTCACTTTGCATTTTGAAAGAAACAAAGTTAAATAGCATTTTAAACAACAACAATGAAAAATAAGATCTTTGATATCCATGAGAGGTATTTACCTGGTCATTTACAGTTGTTAGCCTAAGGTCACAAACGTGCTGTGTTGTCCACCCACATAATTTTCTCCACGCCTGATGACACTCTGAGGTAGGTGCCTCAGAGAATATCAAGCCTAAGATACGCCTACCTACTTTTGAAAAACTTGACTCATTCTTTGGCTACTCACCACTTAGAGAGAAAGAAACTGCTGTAATCTTAGATGTTGAGGCAAATATATTTATTTGGGGGTGAGGAGGAAGAGGGAAGGGAAAGAGGAATTTGAGGACAAAAGTGAGAAATCAAGTACTGTTGTCATGATGCAGACTTCCTAATATTTCCTGAATTATCTCTGAAAATGCTGATCTAGAGTAGAAGTTATTCCCATGAGTCAATGGATAGATTAGTCAAGAAGATTAATAGATAAACTTTGGGAGTACCAAAAACTACCTGAAATAGTAGGAAAATAGTTTTTTGCCTAGGTACATTTTTCTGGGTAGAGGGTTCATAATTTTCTTGAATTTCCACAAGTGTTTCTGATTCAAAAAAAGTCTGTGAACTGGTCTTGATCCAAGTTGGAAAATGGGTTTTGTTTTAAATCCAAGATAAACTTTTAAATAGTGGTTTCTTGGAGTAAAGTGATGAGAAAGATTCTAAGTGAACCGTTCAGCCGAAAAGGCTGATGAACAATATCTGTCAAATAGATGTGTGGCGGAAGAAGTGCTTGCTATTACTAACTAGAGTGAGTTTTTCTAGAAGACTCAGCAAGTCTTGTGTTAACGGGATTATTTAAGGAACATTACCTAGGATCTAAGGAGAATACAAAGCAAAAGAGATATCCAGTTTAGCCTGTGACTGAGCTATAAATTTGTTTTTAAAATACTTGACCATGGGCTTAGGTTTTTAGTTTCCCTTGCTTTGTATTTTTTTTTTTTTTTCAATATTGGAACCATTTGTACTCCTTGAATAAGATTTAAGACAAGTAGAAATGTAGAATCAGGTCAACAAATATTCCATGGTAGCAAATGAATTTGTTAAATGCATGAACACAGCTTCTGATTAATTTAATAGCAACTGTGAGTGTGCATTAAAGCCCAGAATTTGGCCCTCTGTGTCTATGATTATGAGGAAACAACATGGATAAAATATGAAACTCTCTTTTCAGTAGATTCATAATAGAAATGAAATGAGCTCTGCACTTAATATTGTCTAAGTCCCTACTAATAATTTAAGTCTTCTGGGAAACATGTAAGCATCTTTCTTTGTTCACTCAGTGTTCCTGGCTTTATTTCTTTTTTACATCTTTATTGGAGTATAATTGCTTTACAATGGTGTGTTAGTTTCTGCTTTATAACAAAGTGAATCAGTTATACATATACATATGTTCCCATATCTCTTCCCTCTTGCGTCTCCCTCCCTCCAACCCTCCCTATCCTACCCCTATAGGTGGTCACAAAGCACCGAGTTGATCTCCCTCTGCTATGCGGATGCTTCCCACTAGCTACCTGTTTTATGTTTGGTAGTGTATATATGTCCATGCCACTCTCTCACTTTGTCCCAGCTTACCCTTCCCCCTCCCCATATCCTCAAGTCCATTCTCTAGTAGGTCTGTGTCTTTATTCCTGTCTTACCCCTAGGTTCTTCATGACATTTTTTTTGTCTTAAATTCCATATATATGTGTTAGCATACAGTATTTGTCTTTCTCTTTCTGACTTACTTCACTCTGTATGACAGACTCTAGGTCCATCCACCTCATTACAAATAGCTCAATTTCGTTTCTTTTTATGGCTGAGTAATATTCCATTGTATATATGTGCCACATCTTCTTTATCCATTCATCAGATGATGGACACATAGGTTGCTTCCGTGTCCTGGCTATTGTAAATACAGCTGCAGTGAACATTGTGGTACATGACTCTTTTTGAATTACGGTTTTCTCAGGGTATATGCCCAGTAGTGGGATTGCTGGGTCGTGTGGTAGTTCTATTTGTAGTTTTTTGAGGAACCTCCTTACTGTTCTCCATAGTGGCTGTACCAATTCACATTCCCACCAGCAGTGCAAGAGTGTTCCCTTTTTTCCATACCCTCTCCAGCATTTATTGTTTCTAGATTTTTTGATGATGGCCATTCTGACTGGTGTGAGATGATATCTCATTGTAGTTTTGATTTGCATTTCTCTAATGATTAGTGATGTTGAGCATTTTTTCATGTGTTTGTTGGCAGTCTGTATATCTTCGGAGAAATGTCTATTTAAGTCTTCTGCCCATTTTTGGATTGGGTTGTTTATTCTTTTGATGTTGAGCTTCATGAGCTGCTTTTACATTTTGGAGATTAATCCTTTGTCAGTTGCTTCATTTGCAAATATTTTCTCCCATTCTGAAGGTTGTCTTTTGGTCTTGTTTATGGTTTCCTTTGCTGTGCAAAAGCTTTTAAGTTTCATTAGGTCCCATTTGTTTATTTTTGTTTTTATTTCCATTTCTCTAGGAGGTGGGTCAAAAAGGATCTTGCTGTGATTTATGTCATAGAGTGTTCTGCCTACGTTTTCCTCTAAGAGTTTGATAGTTTCTGGACTTACATTTAGGTCTTTAATCCATTTTGAGCTTATTTTTGTGTATGGTGTTAGGGAGTGATCCAATCTCATACTTTTACATGTACCTGTCCAGTTTTCCCAGCACCACTTATTGAAGAGGTTGTCCTTTCTCCACTGTACATTCCTGCCTCCTTTATCAAAGATAAGGTGACCATATGTGCGTGGGTTTATCTCTGGGTTGTCTATCCTGTTCCATTGATGTATCTTTCTGTTTTTGTGCCAGTACCATACTGTCTTGATTACTGTAGCTTTGTAGTATAGTCTGATGTCAGGGAGCCTGATTCCTCCAGCTCCATTTTTCGTTCTCAAGATTGCTTTGGCTATTCGGGGTCTTTTGTGTTTCCATACAAATTGTGAAAATTTTCTTCTAGTTCTGTGAAAAATGCCAGTGGTAGTTTGATAAGGATTGCATTGAATCTGTAGATTGCTTTGGGTAGTAGAGTCATTTTCACAATGTTGATTCTTCCAATCCAAGAACATGGTACATCTCTCCCATCTATTTATATCATCTTTAATTTCTTTCATCAGTGTCTTATAATTTTCTGCATACAGGTCTTTTGTCTCCTTAGGTAGGTTTATTCCTAGATATTCTTTTTGTTGCAGTGGTAAATGGGAGTGTTTTCTTGATTTCACTTTCAGATTTTTCATCATTAGTGTATAGGAATGCTAGAGATTTCTGTGCATTCATTTTGTATCCTGATACTTTACCAAGTTCATTGATTAGCTTTAGTAGTTTTCTGGTAGCATCATTAGGATTCTCTATGTATAGTATCATGTCATCTGCAAACAGTGACAGCTTTACTTCTTCTTTTCCGATTTGGATTCCTTTTATTTCCTTTTCTTCTCTGATTGCTGTGGCTAAAACTTCCAAAACTATGTTGAATGAGAGCAACCTTGTTTTGTTCCTGATCTTAGTGGTAAAGCTTTCAGTTTTTCACCATTGAGGACGATGTTGGCTGTGGGTTTGTCATATATGGCCTTTATTATGTTGAGGAAATTTCCCTCTATGCCTACTTTCTGCAGGGTTTTTATCATAAATGGGTGTTGAATTTTGTCAAAAGTTTTCTCTGCATCTATTGAGATGATCATATCGTTTTTCTCCTTCACTTTGTTAATATGGTGTATCACGTTGACTGATGTGTGTATATTGAAGAATCCTTGCTTTCCTGGAATAAACTCGACTTGATCGTGGTGTATGATCCTTTTAATGTGCTGTTGGATTCTGTTTGCTAGTATTTTGTTGAGGATTTTTGCATCTATGTTCATCAGTGATATTGGTCTGTAGTTTTCTTTCTTTGTGACACCCTTGTCTGGTTTTGGTATCAGGGTGATGGTGGCCTCGTAGAATGTATTTGGGAGTGTTCCTCCCTCTGCTGTATTTTGGAAGAGTTTGAGAAGGATAGGTGTTAGGTCTTCTCTAAATGTTTGATAGAATTCACCTGTGAAGCCATCTGGTCCTGGGCTTTTGTTTGTTGGAAGATTTTTAATCACAGTTTCAATTTCAGTGCTTGTGATTGGTCTGTTCATATTTTCTATTTCTTCCTGATTCAGTCTTGGCAGGTTGTGCATTTCTAAGAATTTGTCCATTTCTCCCAGGTTGTCCATTTTATTGGCATAGAGTTGCTTGTAGTAATCTCTCATGATCTTTTGTATTTCTGCAGTGTCAGTTGTGACTTCTCCTTTTTCATTTCTAATTCTATTGATTTGAGTCTTCTCCCTTTTTT
This sequence comes from Globicephala melas, assembly GCF_963455315.2. NCBI lineage: Eukaryota > Metazoa > Chordata > Mammalia > Artiodactyla > Delphinidae > Globicephala > Globicephala melas. The sequence goes on along the minus strand of NC_083327.1, from coordinate 70,594,609 downwards.
TCTTGATGAGTCTGGCTAATGGTTTATCAATTTTGTTTATCTTCTCAAAGAACCAGCTTTTAGTTTTATTGATCTTTGCTATTGTTTCCTTCATTTCTTTTTCATTTATTTCTGATCTGATTTTTATGATTTCTTTCCTTCTGCTAACTTTGGGGTATTTTTGTTCTTCTCTCTCCAGTTGCTTTAGGTGCAATGTTAGGTTGTTTATTCGAGTTGTCCTGTTTCTTAAGGTAGGATTGTATTGCTATAAACTTCCCTCTTAGAACTGCTTTAGCTGCATCCCATAGGTTTTGGGTCATCATGTCTCCATTGTCATTTGTTTCTAGGTATTTTTTAATGTTCTCTTTGATTTCTTCAGTGATCACTTTGTTATTAAGTAGTGTATTGTTTAGCCTCCATGTGTTTGTACTTTTTACAGATTTTTTCCTGTAATTGATATCTAGTCTCATAGCGTTGTGGTCGGAAAAGATACTTGATACGATTTCACTTTTCTTAAATTTACCAAGGCTTGATTTGTGACCCAAGATATGATCTATCCTGGAGAATGTTCCATGAGCACTTGAGAAAAATGTGTATTCTGTTGTTTTTGGATGGAATGTCCTATAAATATCAATTAAGTCCATCTTGTTTAATGTATCATTTAAAGCTTGTGTTTCCTTATTTATTTTCATTTTGGATGATCTGTCCATTGGTGAAAGTGGGGTGTTAAAGTCCCCTACTATGAATGTGTTACTGTCGATTTCCCCTTTTATGGCTGTTAGTATGTTCCTTATGCATTGAGGTGCTCCTATGTTGGGTGCATAAATATTTACAATTGTTATGTCTTCTTCTTGGATCGATCCCTTGATCATTATGTAGTGTCCTTCTTTGTCTCTTCTAATAGTCTTTATTTTAAAGTCTATGTTTTCTGATACGAGAATTGCTACTCCAGCTTACTTTTGGTTTCCAGTTGCATGGAATATCTTTTTTTTTTTTTAATTTTTTTTGTGGTATGCGAGCCTCTCACTGTTGTGGCTTCTCCCATTGTGGAGCGCAGGCTCCGGATGCGCAGGCTTAGCGGCCATGGCTCACAGGCCCAGTCGCTCTATGGCATGTGGTATCTTCCCGGACCGAGGCACGAACCCGTGTTCCCTGCATTGGCAGGCGGACTCTCAACCACTGTACCACCAGGGAAGCCCTGCATTGAATATCTTTTTCCATCCCCTCACTTTCAATCTGTATGTGTCACTAGGTCTGAAGTGGGTCTCTTGTAGACAGCATATATATGGGTCTTGTTTTTGTATCCATTCAGCCAGTCTGTGTCTTGTGGTGGGAGCATTTAATCCATTTACATTTAAGGTAATTATCGATATGTATGTTCCTATTCCCATTTTCTTAATTGTTTTGGGTTCGTTATTGTAGGTCTTTTCCTTCTCTTGTGTTTCTTGCCTAGAGAAGATCCTTTAGCATTTGTTGTAAAGCTGGTTTGGTGGTGCTGAACTCTCTCAGCTTTTGCTTGTCTGTAAAGGTTTTAATTTCTCCATCAAATCTGAATGAGATCCTTGCTGGGTAGAGTAATCTTGGTTGTAGGGTTTTCTCCTTCATCACTTTCAATATGTCCTGCCAGTCCCTTCTGGCTTACAGAGTTTCTGCTGAAAGATTAGCTCTTAACCTTATGGGGATTCCCTTGTGTGTTATTTGTTGTTTTTCCCTTGCTGCTCTTAGTATGTTTTCTTTTTATTTAATTTTTGACAGTTTGATTAATATGTGTCTTGGCATTTTTCTCCTGGATTTATCCTGTATGGGACTCTCTGTGCTTCCTGGACTTGATTAACTGTTTCCTTTCCCATATTAGGGAAGTTTTCAACTATAATCTCTTCAAATATTTTCTCAGTCACTTTCTTTTTCTCTTCTTCTGGACCCCCTATAATTTGAATGTTTGTGCATTTTTGTTGTCCCAGAGGTCTGTGAGACTGTCCTCAGTTCTTTTCTTTCTTTTTTCTTTATTCTGCTCTGCAGTAGTTATTTCCACTATTTTATCTTCCAGGTCACTTATCTGTTCTTCTGCCTCAGTTATTCTGCTATTGATCCCTTCTAGAGTATTTTTAATTTCATTTATTGTGTTATTCATCGTTGCTTGTTTCCTCTGTAGTTCTTCTAGGACCTTGTTAAATGTTTGTTGCATTTTGTCTATTCTATTTCCGAGATTTTGGATCATCTTTACTATCATTAGTCTGAATTCTTTTTCTGGTAGACTGCCTATTTCCTCTTCATTTGTTAGGTCTGGTGGGTTTTTATCTTGCTTCTTCATCTGCTGTGTGTTTCTCTGTCTTCTCATTTTGCTTATCTTACTGTGTTTGGGGTCTCCTTTTTGCAGGCTGCAGGTTCGTAGTTCCCGTTGTTTTTGGTGTCTGCCCCCAGTGGTTAAGGTTAGTTCAGTGGGTTGCGTAGGCTTCCTGGTGGAGGGGACTAGTGCCTGTGTTCTGGTGGATGAGGCTGGATCTTGTCTTTCTGGTGGCAGGTCCACGTCTGGTGGTGTGTTTTGGGGTGTCTGTGGACTTATGATTTTAGGCAGCCTCTCTGCTAATGTGTGGTGTTGTGTTCATGTCTTGCTAGTTATTTGGCATAGGGTGTCCAGCACTGTAGCTTGCTGGTCCTTGAGTGAAGGTGGGTGTTGGTGTTGAGATGGCGATCTCTGGGAGATTTTTGCTGTTTGATAATACGTGGAGCTGCGAGGTCTCTTGTGGACCAGTATCCTGAAGTTGGCTCTCCCACCTCAGAGGCACAGCACTGACTCCTGGCTGCAGCACCAAGAGCCTTTCATCCACACGGCTCAGACTTTTGGGAGGTCTGAGGTCTTCTGCCAACGTTCAATAGGTGTTCTGTAGGAATTGTTCCACGTGTAGATGTATTTCTGATGTATCTGTGGGGAGGATGGTGATCTCCGCATCCTACTCTACCGCCATCTTCCCCTAGATCTATGATGGGGTTTCTCAGTCGGTCTTCTGAGCTGTGAGGACCCTGTAGAGGGTGGTAGGCAAGCGGGTCTGACCCTTCTTAGCCCTCCCGGGCTGCAGGTGGAGTTCCCGGAAACCCTGGGACGCCTCGGCCTTGGCTTTCTTGATGTTAGAGAGTAACTCAGATCTCAGGAGAAGATAACTTGTTATCCTGACTCTCTCCTCATGAGAGAAAGGGGAAGTCGAGAATGGACAAAGGTAGACCCAGCTTACCTTTATCTAACGGTAGTGTGTCTTCCATTAAAAAGGGTTCTTGCAAATGGCGTAGCACTCCAGAGACACTCCATTCTTCCCACCCCCCATAGACAAAATGAGCACCCAGGAGAGGCCCTGGAGGAGGAGATTCAAGACCTTTATGTTAGGCTTCAATTGGCTAAGAAGTATCTACTGATCGCATACTGGGGCAAAACATTGGGCTTGGTTTGGGAATGCAGACATGAATCATTCATGGGTCCTGCTTTGAAGGCTCCTAACATCTAGTAAGAGACCAAAATGTGTTTACCAGTCACTCCAGTGGGAGGTGGAAAGCCAATGTGCCATAAGAGAGTGAAGGTGAATAATTATGAGAGTTCAGAGGGAGGATGACCTCAAGTACACTCAGGTCCCGCCAGTCCTCCCAGTTTGCTCACTGGCTTCATGCCATCAAGCCTGTGCTTGTGTAGTTATGGGGCAACTTCTCTTCTGGTCATTAATCTGCTCAAGTGTTCAGCTTCCTGAGTGTCCAAAGTATATCAGCCCTCACCTCCTGAGCCTTGGTGGAGAAAACTGAGCTTAACATGTTTTTGGTATTACAGGTGTTTTATGCAATTTGGCTGTTTACTTAATATAAGCACTATTGAGTTTGTCTTCATGGCAGCACATTTTAATGATTCACTGTCTTAGTAAAGTGCCATGTTAATTTTATTTTCAGTGGAGCTAGGAGCTGACTTGCTGCTTCAGCAATAAATGAGCCTACCCTAAATGGAAGTCAAAAGATAAAAAACATAGAGAAAAATATTGTAGTATTGTGGTAAGCTCCTGCAAGTAAAACATATTAGATGCTTTTGAATATATTACATATCTGATATAGTCAAACTGTGCTATTTGGAGGATGGCAAGGGAAAATCAGAAGTGTCAAATACTTGCTAGATACCTTAAAATAAAAATGTATGTAGAAACTGTTAACATTGAAAAGTAATCCCTAGCAAGGAAGATGGGATGATTAATCATCATTTTTAATAGGAGTCATATAATATTAAAAATAATAGTTCTAAACCTGTCACAATTTCGTGCTGGAATTGAAATCCAAAGCCCACTGAAGGAATCCCGCGTTTCTTGAGCCTTTGAGAGGACCATGCAAGGAAGAACTTGCATGTTGTGTATCTAGGAGTGAACCAACAACCCTTATCCTTTAGTTCTAGGACACTAAAAGAAAACTAGAATTTGGGGGGTTAATATCCACTCCAGCTTCACATGTTCTGTCATGTCAGTCTCCTTCTTGTCCATCTTTCAGACACTGACTCCACCCTAGACTCAGAACATTCATGTAGCTATCATTTTTGAGGAATGCCAGCAGACCAGTTTGTCGAGTGACCTGGGATTGCTGAGTGTGATTCCCGTTCATAATGACCTTTACATCGTACATTTATGTTGGAAAACTACTAAAATTAACGGAGTCACCAGTCTGCAAACAATGCAGTCTAATTTGGTTTGGTTATCTTTGGCCTTCTGTGTATGCCACGTTTCATTATTTAGCTGCCTTTGTACACAGACTCTATTCTACCATTCATGCATGTACATGGCAAGAGACAGGTTTGCAGAATGTTTGACAGCTCAGGGAAAGTGATGAAGCGGTGTTGTCAAACAGCTGTACAGAAGGCCTGAGAAGTACTAAGTGAGCTGTCATTAAGTGGTAATGTTGCTGTTGAATATCAAATCAAAACATTTGTGATGTAATAACACTAAAATCTTAAATTCCTAGAATTCTTAGAACTCAGTCACCTGGAATCCTAAGGATTTATTTAAAAATGAAACTTCCAGAGATGAAATGGGAAAAGTTCTGATGACTTAGATTTGGATACTCATTCCGTTGTTTATAGGTTCTTTTTATTTCTCTACCCTGTAAAAGGTCACCGATGATACCTGCCCTACCTACCTTTCAGGGTTGCCCTGAGGGTCAAAAGAGAAAATGTGTGGAGAAGGGTTTTGCAAACTCTGAACTGCTATGCAGATAGTAGTTCTCTCAAGGCTTCCACACAGGGAACAGGGGCTCAGTAAATGCTTGAAAAGTAAATGAACTGTGATCCTAACACACTCGAACCTTTGAAACTGTTACAAATCACATTGATCTCAATAACCATCATGATAAATTAGAAAACTAGCTTAATATATTTTAGGGAAAATGAGTAAGAATGGCAAAAGCAGTCATAGCATACTTTGGTTTCTCCAAGTATCTCTAATTATAGGTCATAGATCAGAATGTCATTCTGACACGCAGATTTGGGATAAAAAAACATCATCTTGATTTAGGAATGTTTCAACCTAAATCCAAAAGCTTCTGCTTCCTTTATAATCTGAATTTCATTTTCTCTTGGTTTATAAAAACCAAAAAGGCAATTAGATCTACTAGTCAATCCATTTTTCAAACAAAGACCCGCATTTATATTACTTTGCTAGATCGTTTGGAAAATACGACTCCTGCCCTTAGATACTGAGAGTGTTCCAAGCAAAGCAGGGCATATATATCTTTTTAAAAAAAGAAATAATTCAAACAATTAGATAGCTGCCAAGATGAGGGTTATAGGAGTCTTGGAGGGAACATAGGTGGGATTCCTGCCAAGTATAAAGAAGCTGGGCCCACGGACTTCTGACTGCTTCACTTCTGTAGTAGTTATTTTCTGATGAAAAATTTTCAAAATTATTAGGAAAATTGCATTTTAAGAACAAAAGTATGATGTTTCTATTAGTATTTTTATTTCCGTTTCCATAGTTTGTTTTCAAATTAGATAATGGTTTATTTGGAACAACTCAGAGACCTGTGAGCTCTTGACTTAAGTATTGCATTGTGATTTTGAAATCTTACTGATATCAGCATATACCTTCTAAATAGTGATTATATTGAGACACATATATCCAACTTTTAAAAAAGTCCCTAATTCATCTACCATTGCTAACTTTTGCCACATTTTTCTGTGAACATGAATTCATTGTTTAACATTCAGCATGACCTCAGGTAGAATTCTCTACTTACTAAAGAATTAATCATGGCAGCTCCCTGGCTCCGCCCTGCCCCAGCTGTCTCTCTGAGGTTCAGTAGGTTCTGCTACATTTTCAAAGTACTGATGGAATTTTAAGCCTTGAAAGTCCAGTTGTGTATTCTTTAGTTCTCTCTGGAAAAGTTATGGTCTGATTCTGTTTCATGGATGTAACTTGGAATTTGTGCAGGTTTATTCCAATTTTGAGTTGTTTTATTGTGGTAAAAATCACTCATGATTTTTCACTGACAACTCAAAGCAAGTGCTACTTTTCTCAAGAGGTTCATGGTAACACTCCCCCACCCCTTTTCTCACCTCAAATTGTGCTCCATTGGCCTGGGTGGTTGCAAATGGCAGCTCTCTACAGGGATTCCTCACCTTTCTGCTCCAGCAATCAGAACTCTCTTCTCTAGTAATTCTCATAATCGACTGTTCCTTATATTCTAAACGACATAGCACGTAAACACCTTTTATTGCCAGTTTTAGGTAAATCACTAAAATCAAGCACCAGGGACTCACTCAGATGGGCCAGTAGTGAGCAGGCAGTAAAGTGGAAAAATACAAAGCAAAGCTTTAGAGATTGGATCTGAAAGGGTCAGAGGCCCCCTGCCAAATCAAATTCATGTTGAGAAGGTTTGTTCCTGTGTTTCTTAGCTCCCAATTTTTTTTTTTTTCTGCCCTGGTTCTTTGTAGGTTTGTCAGGTTTTATCTCCAATCTTTCTTTTGTGTCTTCTTCATGATTTGCTTCATGGAGGTTCCTATATAGCTGTGCTTAACCTGTGGAGAGAACTATTTAATCAGCTGATTTTCCTATATTGACAAAAAAACTGGCTCAAAATTTTAAATTATGATGATTTTTACTTGACCAGAGTTATCCAAGAGGTAGAGGGTTATCTTCGACAAAGTGAAGTTTGCTCTGAGTCCTGGTCCAAGGTAGATGAACTAGGATGCCAGTTTTTTAACTAGAAAGTGGAACTAGAAATAACTTCTGATGTTATTGGGAGGAAACGTCCCAACGTCTGTGAAAGTGGTTTGTATGCTATAAGGTGCTAAATAAAACTTAATTCTATGTGACAGTTAAAAGGAGACAGGCTTAGCAGTTACAAGTAGTCTTTGCTTGAAAAGAGGAAGAAAACAGGCAGTTCTCCTGGGTTTTATTATTTACATGAGAAGTAAGGTAAAGAGATGTGCTGGAAACATCTTTTAATTAGGACAGAACATACTGGTTCAAATGGAACATTTCTCTGGATGTCTCCCTGGGGCAAGCTGGTTCTCCTGTTAAGAAAACATTGCCTACACCGGTTTCTCCTGTCACAGATGGTCAAAATACAGAAAGACTTTACAGTAGTTTATCTCTCATTGATCTGGTTTCCTGAGTACACTTGTTCACTTCCCGTTTACAAGCATTGTCTTTCAAAGTTTTGGGCAACTGAAGTTCGTGCAGCATGTGTGCCCTATTTCTCTCTTCTTGGATTTCTCCCTGCCTGTGACACAGTGTTCCGTTACCAGGTGTGTGTTGGGCATAGTGATGGTTCCAACAGTGGAGGCTCCAGGCCAGCCCGTATAAGCACCTGACCTGCTTTGACTTGGCTTCTGTGCCAGTGTCTACCTGTCTGCCAGCAACATCCCAAGTAAGAATGCTGTCTTTGAACCTGCTGCTGTCCCCTTTAAAGAACTCATACAACTCCACAACAACACAAAAACAAACAACCTGATTAAAAAATGAGCAGAGGATCCAAATAGACAGTTTTTCCACAGAAGACATACAGGTGGCCAACAGGCATGTGAAAAGATGTTCAACATCACTAATTATTAGGGGAAATGCAAATCAAAAGCACAATGAGATACTACATCATGCCCCTTAGAATGGCTGTTATCAAAAAAAGCAAGAAATGACAAGTGTTGGAGAGGACGTGGAGAAAAGGGAACCCTCATACATTGTTGGTGGGAATGTAAATTGATTCAGCTGCTACAAAAACCGGTAAGGAGATTCCCCATTAACTGCAATATTTCTTAACATTTTATCAATTAAGACATTTGCCTTCTTAGCTCAACAAGTTTCTAATGTGTACACAGTATCATTTCGTTTAAGATGTAGAGAGGATTTTACAGCTAATACAGTCACCTATATTCCACTTACTGACACGATCCATTATGTTTAGGTGCAAAGCTTTTCGAGGAGTTGATTGATTGATTGGGGCTATATTTTATTTCTTTCTGAGCACTAGGCTCCCTCAGATACTTTCTTTCCTATACCTTCTTGACTAAGGTTGTTTTCAAGTAGTGCTTTTAGTAGTATTCCTGGAACCTGACTCCCTGGGTTAGAACTGCGGTTCCATTTGTTAGTAGCTTTTTGATCGCATCTAAATTATGTCCTCTTTATTTCAATATTATCTGTAAAATGTGGATAAGAGTAATTTCAAACTCATGTTTGGGGGAGTGAGGTTAAATGAAAAAATCCTTATAAAGTGCATATCAGAGTGCATGGTATGTAGTAAATACTCAATTAGCTTGATTATTATAGCTATTCAAGAAAAGTCAGGACAGAATGTAGCGAACAGATCACTAAAGTAGATAGTATTGATAGGTGTCCTGATTTGGATGTTTAAACTCTTAGAAGTCTAAACTTTTGCCCTTTTTCTGGGCTATAGATTTGGGATGCCCAAAAGGTGTTCCAACTACCATTAATTAAAACTGTATTCCAAGCCTTTTAGTGTTTGGTGGGCAAGGGGATTTTGAAGAAGCTTATGATTTGGATTGGGTTTGTGAAATTAATAAATCGAGTCATCCAGTAAACATGGAATACTGTGTACCTGGCCAGCCACTCTGGCGCAGATGTGAATAACACATGATCCCTCCTCAAAAAACTTTTTGCTCAGCTTTGAGATGCACACTCTCCTGATTTCCCTTCCTCCTTACTGGAACCTTCTCTTTGCTGTAGCTTTATGAACCCACCGGGTGGTCTCAGCTGTATACACTGATGACTGAGGATGCATTGGTGATTTCTACATTTACAGCCCCCCTTAACCTTTTTTTTTTAAATAAGATTCTTCTTTTTTAAAATAAATTTATTTAATTTATTTTTATACTTGGCTGCATTGGGTCTTTGCTGCTGCGTGTGGGCTTTCTCTAGTTGTGGCGAGCGGGGGCTACTCTTCGTTGTGGTGCGTGGGCTTCTCATTGCGGTAGCTTCTCTTGTTGCAGAGCACGGGCTCTAGGCGTGCGGGCTCAGTAGTTGTGGCTCGCGGGCCCTAGAGCGTGGGCTCAGTAGTTGTGGCACATGGGCTTAGTTGCTCTGTGGCATGTGGGATCTTCCCGGACCAGGGCTTGAACCTGTGTCCCCTGCATTGGCAGGCAGATTCTCAACCACTGCGCCACCAGGGAAGCCCCTTAATCTTTCTTAAAGACAATTTTTAAAAGCAGTTTTATGCTCACAGCAAAATGAAGAAGAAGGTACAGAGATTTCCCATAAACCCCTAACCCCCACTCATACCTCACCTCCCCCATTATCAACATCCTCCACCAGACTGGTACATTTGTTAACAATTGTTGAACCTACACTGGCACATCATAATTACCCCAAATCTATAGTTCACGTTCATTCACTCCACCTATTAATCCCTTCTCCTCCAATCCCTGGCAACTACTGATATTTTTTACTGTCTCCATAGGTTTGCCTTTTCTAGAATGTCATGTAGTTGGAATCATACAGTATGTAGCTTTTTCAAATTATCATCTTTCACTTAGCAATATGCATTAAATTTCCTCCCTGTTTTTTCATGGCTTGAGAGCTTATTTTTTTTTTAGTGCTGGATAATATTCCATTGTCTGGATGAACTACGGTTTACTTATCTGTTTACTAAACGACATCTTGGTTGCTTACCAATTTTCTCAATTATGACTAAAGGTGCTGTGAACATCCATGTGCTGGGTTTTGTGTGGGTATAAGTTCGCAACTCCTTTGGATAAATACCAAGGAGCATGACTTCTGGATCGTATGATAAGGGTACGTTTAGTTTTGTAAGAAACCACCAGACTATCTTCCAACGTGGTGGTACTATGTTTTTCATTTCCCCTTAATCTTCAGATTTTTCCTCATGTGATATATGATAATTTACTTATTTGCCTTGGGATTGTATCTTCCCTCATCTAGACTGTAGGTGCAGTGAATGCAGAGGTTGTCTGTTTACCTCTGCTTGCTACCTAGATAAACTGTGTGCCATATGATAAACTCTCAGTAAATATTTTCTTAATGAAAGAATTCCTTCATCCAGGGCTTTGCAGCATGGGGTCAGATGCTATGCCATCACCATTTCTATATGTGCTCTCCATTTCCTGGCTACATTCTTTCTTTCTTTTTTTTTTTTTTTTTGCGGTACTTGGGCCTCTCCCGTCGAGGAGCACAGGCTCCAGATGCGCAGGCTCAGCGGCCATGGCTCACGGGCCCAGCCGCTCCGCGGCATGTGAGATCTTCCCGGACCAGGGCACGAACCCACATCCCCTGCATGGGCAGGCGGACTCTCAACCACTGCGCCACCAGGGAAGCCCTACATTCTCTTCCTTAATCTAGAACTATCATCTCATATGATTCTCTGGTGGTTTCTGCGAATAAGACCATCCATATAGTGGGCGCACTGAGGCAGCAGCTTTTTGGAGACTTTTTTAACCTGTGGGTCAGATCCCCGGGTTTGTGTAATCCTGTTAGGAAACCGTGTTCACTCGGAAGGTTTTGTCTTCTGATTTACAAAATCATTTGCACTCAGGAATGAAGTCTCCATGCTGTGCCATCTGGTCTCGGTGCTGGGTTGTGAAGTGCACACTTCCAGACGGATGCTCTGTATATGGATGCTGGCCCAAGAGCACACACGGGGAGGGTTCAACAGAAGGGAGGTGGACTTTGATAGATTTCTCTTTTTATGCAGAACCTTCCAGTCCCGTGGGCAGCTCTTCTATTTTGATTTTTGTTCTTTTGTTTTTGATTTCCCATATTTCTTCTCTTTCTGAATGCTTGTAAATAATTTTTGGTTGGAATTCATTAAATAAAACTTTCCATTCCAATTTTCATTCTCTCAAGTTTTCCTGGCGCATAGAAGAGACAGCCTTTCAGGGGACAGGAAGTGAGAAATGAACATTTGGGGAAAAGTAACAGTGAAACTCCTACGATGAAATCTTCATTTCCTCTGAATTTAATCCTCTATTTGATATAAAAATAGTTTTCAGATATCAGTCCCTACAGCTACATTAATTACTAACATTTACATGCATTTATTCTGTGCTAGTCACTGGTAGGTGTTTTACATGTATTACCTCAGTTAATTTTCACAATAATCCTATGAGACAGGTTTTATTTCTACCTCCATCTTAGAGATGGGAAAACTACAGTGGCACCGAGTTTATGTGACTTCCCACGGTTACCTAGCTAGTAAGATGGTTTGCTGGGACCTGAACTCAGATGGCCTGGTTCCAGATCTGTGTTCCCAACGATGAAGCTGTGACATGATTTCTGTAGAGCCAACTGATATTCTTAAGGATTTTAGGTGAAATGTAGTTCTTTTATGAACTTTCCTGGTTCTCTTGAATGTAAGCATATATTTTATGCAAAACTTCGTTTAAAAGCTTTTTTAAAAAGCTCCCTCACTTCCTATCAAATTAAGAAAAATTTCCTTAACCTGACATTTGAAGTGTTGCCCACTGTAGGCCATTTTGCCTTCCTTATTATTTTCTCATTACTTTTTATGTCATTTTTATCCCCTTTATTTAAAAAAAATAACTGGAGAATTTTAGAAAGTACAATGCATTGAAAACATAATTTAAAAATTCCGTATCATAATTAACTTACTGTATTTTCTAGATGTGGTGTGAGTTGTGATGATCAAAATAGCAAGTATTATTTGAGAATAGATTAGATGCAAAATACTCTTAACATGTAAAGCAATTCAATATATCATTTATAAACAATAATTTATATTCATTTCCATTTACTGCTGCTATTAATGAATTTATCAAGCACTTGTTCTCTGAGGATCCTTGTGCTTAGAATTCTGGGGATATCAAATAATCCATGACATGGTCCAAGATAGAAGGACCTTAAAGTCTTATAAGATAAAAATGTTTATAAAAATTATAAATTTGTAATTAAAAAATACAAAGCAATTAAACTACCAAAAATATGAAGCAAAGATGTTTTATTTGTTTATTCTCTCACATTTTTTTAAAAAAGGATTCTTGGGCTTCCCTGGTGGCGCACTGGTTGAGAGTCCGGCTGCTGATGCAGGGAACACGGGTTCGTGCCCTGGTCTGGGAAGATCCCACATGCCGCAGAGTAGCTGGGCCCGTGAGCCATGGCCGTTGAGGCTGCGTGTCCGGAGCCTGTGCTCCGAAATGGGATAGGCTACAACAGTGAGAGGCCCGTGTACCGCAAAAAAATAAAAATAAAAAAATAAAATAAAAAAGGATTTGAAATACCTAGGATCCAATCTACTAATTTTCACATATCCTTCTATATATTTAATTCATTTGTTCATTTGTTCAGTCATTCATTTATTCAATATTTACTTATCAAATACGTGTAGAAGACCACAGATCCTTCCAAGGAATCCCGAGATTCTGCAGAATAGAATTTGACAGCCATTTTGACAGATTATAAAGATAATTAAATATTTGGAATATTAAACAAGATTATAGTTTTTGCTTCCATTAACATGTGTTTAGACTGATGGTATAGATAAAATTGTTTTAACTCAGACAGTAGACACTTAATAGACACCTCTTATTTGAGAACCAAATTAGTCATTGGGAATTGCAAAACTAAGCTGCTTTTCCTGAACTCAAGGAAGGGGAGAAAGAGACACTACACAGTTCATGACAATGTAATGATGAGTGCTAAAAATAGAAGTAAGGAGAGGGCACTACGGTAGGTGCAAGAACACACCTAAAACAGCCTGGGAGGGGTAAGGAAAGGTTCCAGGAGATGAAACCTTAAAGGGGAGGAGGGATAGGGATAGAGGGGATTCCAAGTCATGGCATTGAGAGAAAGTGTGGCTTATTTAGGTTTAGGTTGATTGTAATAAAGGTGAGGGAGAGAGAGAGAGAGAGAGGAGAGAGAGAGAGAATTACTTGAGTCACTATTTTCTTGGTTCTCCCACGGGTGATATGTAACTAGTATTCCAAATGCTGGGAGAAAAATTAATCCTCTCATTACATACCCTAGGATGCCTTAAGTACTAAGGCTTAAATCTTCAAGGAGCTTCAGGTGAGAAAGGCCTGGGGCTGACTAAGATGAATAAAGGCAATCGTTGAATGTGACTCTTTGGTATAAAGTTTTTGAATTAAAATTATCTTTACTTTTGATTTTGTTCTTATTCTAGTATTTATTCTAGATTTGGGGATATTGCTCTTTTGACTTGCTCTCTCTCCCATTCTTCCCATCCTTCTGGCCTTTCTTCTTATTACTTCCTTCTTATTACAAATAATTGGCCAAGTGGGACTTTCTCTCCCTGCGTGGGTCCAGAGTTTTTGTTCAAGGCATTAATAAACTTTAGTATAAACCCCATACTGTTGTGCCCATTCATATCTTCTGCATTAGATTTTAAGCAAAATTTTCACAGCCAGAATCAAAGTCATGGCCTTAGTCATGGTGAAGATGAAGTATAAATGGCCCCAGAGAGGTGGTATTTAGCCTAATTTGAGAAAAGACTCTCTTTTCAAAGTGACTAACTTGCCAAGAGTAAATTCCTCTGACAATTTTCCAGGCCTTTAACAGTGAAGAAAGCTTTTCTTCCTTTCTTCTTTGTTTTTTTTTTCCTTTTTGTAAAGGTTAATGTCTTCAAATGTCCACTAAACAATGTGTCTCTATGTTTTTGCAGTTCTGGTTCACTTACACTTCTGGGTAGGGAGTTAATCGGTGTCTCACATAAATGGTAAGTCACTCCTTTAGAGAGCAGAGAGCAGATAAGATGCAGCATCTGCCCTTTGACTCTGCCAGCGTGCTTTCTCCTAGTCAGGACACAGTCTCCATTTAGAAAGCTTCCATCTCTTTGTTTCAGGGGCTTCCCGGCATGGATTAGGAATAAGCAGGACTAACTTCACAAAGGTTGGCCCACAAGTTGGCATCTTCTCACAGTTCTGCATCTTCTCACAGTTGCCAGGAAAAGCAACTCTTGTGACTGCTATATTGCCATAGAGAGAAAAGATGCACTCCTTTCATCTTCAACAAGGAGAAATGCCTGTTTCTTCATCTAAGCCTGGAATATAAATTCTGTGCAATCCATAGTGTTATATAGGGAACTTGGAGTTTAATGATTTTTTTTTTTTTAAAAAAAGCAGGTTAATGGTATTGAATCAGTTGGCAAGGCAGAAATAGAGACACAGATGTAGAGAACAAACGTATGGACACTAAGGGGAAAGGGGCGGGGAAGGGGATGGTGGTGGGATGAACTGGGAGATTGGGATTGTCATATATACACTAATATGTATAAAATAGATAGCTAATAAGAACCTGCTGTATAAAAAATAAATAAATAAAATAAAATTCAGTAATTCAAAAAAAGAAGTAGGCTAAAGGTACTAAATTTCATGCCCCAGAGAGATAGTTGGTGCTGTGCTCCAAAGGAAGATGGTCAATTCAGTTGAATAGGGCCAAAATCCGGAACAGCTGTGGCTTATTTTCATCACTGTTGTGTGGACCAGACCACACATTCCTCTAATATCATTTCTCTGGCTATGCTCTGATGAAAAAAAAACAAAACAAAAAATACAGGTCCCGTGCCAGTTGAATAAAGCCACTGTTAGAGTAGTGAATACACAGTCTTTTTCTCTTAATTATAGAGAAGCAGACTGTTTTCTCACATGGATTATCAGTCGACATATTATTAGACGGAAAAGGCTGAGTTTGATGCGCCATAAGACTGACCCATCATGGAAATTCGTATGTTCCTATGTATAACTGGTCTGTTTTTATGGGCCTCTTGCTGTGCGGTGATGGCTTGCCTTGATGTAAAATGAACTCCACATTGCTTTGTTTTGATCTTGACAGTGTCTGGTGCCACCATTGCTTTTTGGTAAATCTCATTATGTGATCTGAGCATCTAAATGAAATGTTCCTTTCTGCCAGTATACTGCATAAACAGTACTCCTGCTTCTGGAATCCTTATGAGTGCCTCTGCACATCAAACAGCTGCATCAGCTTTGTCGGAAGTAGACTTATTCCTGGGCAGGTGTTTCTCAGTGAAGGGCAAGTTTAGCACGGCAAGGCTAACTATGAAGTCACTTTGATAAGCAATACAGAAGTCCTCATGGCAGCACATCTTCCTGAGGTTTCCTTTCTTTCTAAAGCAAGTTAGTTAGATCCCAATTTTCTAGAGATTTACAGTAATATATTATATGTTTTTTACTTTTTGAAATTTCATGTGGCACGATTCTCCTGCCATTATTGGGACCGAACCTCATTTTCCCATTTCAATTATACTGATAATTTCAAGTTGTCAGGAGTTTCATGTAGAAACTGAAATGGGAATCAAGTCTGTTGCTATTAAATAATTCTTCTGTGACCCTACCTGATATTTAGATATGGAGTAAATTCTAAATAAAAGGCTATATTCAAACATTTCAGTGAAACTAATAATGCCACTATTTTAAGTTATTAACACATAGAAAATTTTTATAATATGTGTTCCTTCAATATATTGGTTTAAAAATGTTGAAATGATAATCTAAAGGAGAATAATTGTGATTTTATTTATAACAGGGAGCTGTATATTTTTGTTCCTAGGATTTAAAAAAATATACAGCTCTGTCGTTCCATCAGAAGTCTATTACTTTCACATTTTCACATTCATAATTTCCTACCTTTGTGTGATTCCAGCTAGCATTTATAAGCAGCAAGGATCTTGTACTTAAAAGCACTGAAAAAATAAAAATAAAAGCACTGAATCATTTTTATCCACAAAAGAACCCTATTAAAGGGCATAATAAGATTTTGAAAATTAAAAAAAATGTTCAGACCATTGACTTATAATGGTTCACATAACAGATCACTTTCAATGAGGCATGTTTGGTCTTACTTTTCAGTTTCTAGGCTGTTATTTCTTCTACCTGATTTTAGGGAGGCAAAGTGAGATGGCATAAAAGACAGACAGAAGAGGGATATGGGGAGGATCTGCAGAGATGACAACTCTCCAACTCCAAAGGGCACTGTTATTCCCAAGGCTGCGTTCCAACCTTGGGGCCATGGTTGCCTCAGTGGGACCGATCGGTGGAAGCTCTGCCTTGAGCTGGCACCGAGGCACCCAGCCAGCCAGCTTCCTTGCTGCCACCCTTCCCACTGGGCTTGCAACTCAAACTCAACCCCAGGCAGTTTTAATTCTTTGGTCTGAGTGCACACATTGGTGTCTGAAGGAACATCAGAACCCTGACCTGACCACACGATTTCTCTTGTGGGTCACTTACCACTTCCAGTGGCCACATTCGATGGCTTTTGATGAAGAAGAAAAGAGCAATTGTTTGGTATAAAGTTTTGTACATCCTCACTCTGTTTTCTTTTGTCCTTCACTTTCAGTGCATTTTAGTATGCAGATGGGGCTGGGAGTTCAGAGAGTTCCCACTGGCTTGCTTTTCTGGGAAGCTCTGGGTGGCTTGTGGGCCACTTATAGAAGTGAAATGAGCACAAGGTCATGAGACAGTGCTGAACGAGCCTTAATCACTGAAGTCCGAGCTTATGTTAAGTCAAGTCTTGGTTTCTCTTTCCTTTTCCTGTTAAATGGGGTGATAATACCTTACCTACTTATGTCCAAATGTGGTTTGGATAACAACATGGGATAATACATAAAAGCAAGTTTTTAAAGGTCATAATCAAATGGAATGCCATCACTTTTAGTATCATTATTGTAATAGAGGCCATAAAACTCACAGCTGGCTAAGCACTTTTATTCAATACATTCAATGAATTATTGTGTGAGAAAAGAAATCTGCCCTGATTTTCCTTCCTTTCCTTCTATATTCCCACTCAGAACTAAGAAGCCATGAGTGCTGTATAAATCTCTTTTGAGATTTTTTTTTAAAAAAAGAGCCCACATTATTGAGATTGAGGTGTAAATGGTGCAGAATTTTCTATATCCATGCCATGTGTCCTCTGCTTTTGTAGCAAAGAAAATAATAAACAACAGTTACCACTTACTGAATACTTAATTATTTATCATACACTGTCCAATATGCTTTCGCTGCTTTGTCTTTTAATTCCTAGGAGATTCCTATGATAGCAGCTGCTATTATTATCCTCAGTTTAGATATGAGGCGATGAAGCTCAAAAGAGATTAATTAACTTATTTAGTATCCCAGAGCTAGTAGATAGTTACCTTAGAAAGCCTGCATTGTGTAGGAAGTTGCATTTTAAGATGTAGTTTTATTCCATTTTTTTTCCTGGAGTTAATATGTGAAAGTAAACTAGAACATCACTCAGTACTGGTCTAGAGGGAGTAGAAATTAAATAGTATTTGGTTAGTGGATAACCAAACACAGCTTTTGGAGGTGTGATGTCACAGAAACACAGAAGCATCCAGGAAAGCTGGACTGATTAGTTAATAATGATAGAGACACCGGGCAGTTCCTCAGGGAGTATTAACCAGCTGGGAGGAGTTGATGGACCAAACTGTCTACAGGTCATTAACTACAACAGTCATTATTCCTGGGAAATGTCTTATTTTGAAGTTAATACTCTGGCTTGAATATGCATATTTATTTATTTATTTATTTATTTTTGCGGTACGCGGGCCTCTCACTGTTGTGGCCTCTCCCTTTGCGGAGCACCGGCTCCGGATGCGCAGGCTCAGCGGCCATGGCTCACGGGCCCAGCCGCTCCGCAGCATGTGGGATCTTCCCAGACCGGGGCACGAACCCGTGTTCCCTGCATTGGCAGGCGGACTCTCAACCACTGCGCCACCAGGGAAGCCCTGAATATGCATATTTAAAGCAATCTGTTTGAATCCTTTTGTACTGGATGGATTGAAGGGACTATGATAAAGTTTACAAGAGGGACTGACTGTAGTTCTCTGAAGCAAAATATAAGAGAAAATTTGTGTATGTGTGGAAAGGGAAGCATAGCTGAATACCTTAGACTCCATTTTTTGGTCATAGAAATTGGGATTTATATACCATCCCCTTTTTCCCCACCTTAACGAGAAGCATACGATCCTGCCAATAAGATCAAGTAAGCCAGCGTTCACCTACAGAGCTCAGTGAAGCAGTGCTACCAGGGGCCTATTGAGCTAAGATAAAGGCCAAAGGTGAGGCAGAGTGGGGAGGGGAGAGAGAGGGAAGGAAGAAAGGCAGAGTTTCAAAGAAAGTCAGCAGAAAGAATTGGCAAAATGGAAGACATAAAAGAAAAGGTAGGGAAGTATAGATGACCTCCTAGAGAATTCTAGTCACTTGATCTTTCCTCTTTCTCTCATTCTATCAGCCTCTTGCACGGTTTCTATCTTCCCTACCTATTGGCTTCACATTTCTCACAGAATCTGTCATCACTTCCACCACTCTCTTCAAATACCCTAACCTCGTCCCTATCACCTGGATCCTCACTAGATAATTTCCATTCCTAACAGAGGTCAAGATTTGAGCACCCCATGCAGGCTGATGACTTGGAGGCTTTCAAACCAGTGTTGTTTAGACAGTGGTTAAAGAAGAGGGAGGGAGGGGCTCGTGTCTAGCTCAGCTTTCCTCTGTTTTTCCACGCAATTCCCTATGGACTCAGACTTGCACACCCCACTTGGCAGAGCAGCTGCTCTGCAGGTCATCAGAGCCTCTCTTCTTAGAAAGTAGTTTAGTCATCTTCTGTTGTGATCACTTATGCATGAGCCTTGCTGGCTGTAGGAAGGTTGTCTAACTTTTCCCACCTCAAGGAGCAGTCAAATTTGCCTCCCTGTCATATAGAATACTGCAGACTCCCTTTGAGAGAAGTTAAGGTAAAAATAATTTTCTCCAGTGACATTTTAATACCTCCTATAGATTGGTCCCTTGGGAAGTGTTAACCTGACTTTCCCCATAATTTTACTAACTAGATGAGAACTCCCTCATCTTCCATTATCCTTTTTCTCTTTTTGATTCTACTGCCGCCCCATATCCCTCTCATATGTACACACTTGTAGACTTAATTCGTTAAAAGTCAATTCTAATTTGTCATCTATATCTTGTATTTCATTCGTTTACATCCTCCAGGACTGTATTTGATCAATTACAAGCTCTATTTCTACAAACATTGTCTGTAGTCTATAAACATGCTCAATTTCCAAAATTAAAGCCAATGTTTTGGGACTTTCCTGGTGGCACAGTGGTTAAGAAACTGCCTGCTAATGCAGGGGACACAGGTTCAATCCTTGGTCTGGGAAGATCCCACATGCTGCAGAGCAGCTAAGCCCGTGTGCCACAACTACTGAGCCTGCACGCCACAACTACTGAAGCCTGAGCGCCCTAGAGCCTGTGCTTCATTACAAGAGAAGCCACCACAATGAGAAACCCGCGGGCCACAACGAAGAGTAGCGCCCGCTTACTGCAACTAGAGAAAGCCTGTGCACAGCAACGAAGACCTAACGCAGCCAAAAAACAAACAAACAAACAATAAACAATGTTTTTCTCTTCATCTTGTACCCACCAGTAGGTGTAATCCTGTCTTCTTATAAAGCCACAAATAATAATTTATATTGATTATTAAATATTTTCTATGTATTAAGCACTTTACTATCTATCATTTTATGAATGCTTCATTATGTAATTAGTGTAATTTCCATTTTACAGATGGGAAACTGCTATCTAGAAAAGTTAATTTGGTCACGTCGAAAACAAAGGACTGAGCCGTGATTTAAAGCCAGAACCATTAGAACCATCAGTCTTTTTAACGATTATAGAATAATTCTCTGACAAGCCTCTTCTTTCTCTCTGTACTTCCCTACTTCCTAGACCCTGGGAGGAGGGTGGTGACATTCTTTTGATACCATCTAGTAGCCAATGCAGTAAACACTTCTCAGTCTTTATTGGTCTTGATTATTCTGCAGCACTTGGCACCTTTTTCTCGTGGTTTCTATGCCACCATTTTGTTCTGGTTATTTCTTATTCCAATCACTCCTCAGTCCCTTTCATTGGCAACTTTACTTGCCTTGCCCCATAAACGTTCCTTAGGTTCCAACCTTGAGCACAAAGTTCTCACCTACGCTCGTGTCGCCGACTCAGTCATTCAAAACTGTATCTCCAATATAGTCCTGTCACCTGAATTTTAGAACATTATTTTTAGCCGCCTGCAAGATATTAGCACATGGATGTTTCACATAGAAATGAAAAAATGCAACAGCTAGAAGGTTGAACGTTTCATTTTCTTCCCAGAACTGCTTTTCTGTGGCTGTGAACAGCATCAGTCATGATCTTACTACATTCCCAAGCTTCTTTGGCTTCCTAGACTCCTTCTTGGTCCCCACAACTAATAAATATGTTTCCTATATGCTATGGACTGAATGTTCATATCCCCCCAAATTAGGATGTAAAAGCCCTAAACCCCAGTGTGATGGTACTTGGAGGTGGGGCCTTTGGGAGGTCATTAGGTTAAGGTGAGGTCATGAGCATGGTGCTCCCAGGATGGGATTAGTGCCCTTATAAGGCAGTGAAGGCAGTGAAGAGAAATACCATTTCTCTTTCCACCATATAAGGTAACAGTGAGAAGGCAGCTGTCTGCAAACCAAGAGGAGGGCCCTCACCCAGAAAGGCAGTAGAAATGGTATTTGAAGAGGCACAGAGGTGCTAATGATCATGGCATATTACTAATGGTTGACTTATTTTTACCCACTTGAAACACCCAAGGAGACATCCAGTAGAAGGCACCATATTGAGATATTTTCCTCTTGGCTCTGAGAAAAGATCATTGAGGAATCTTTTCTAGATAGTGTTGGGTGAACACAATATTATTCACTTCATTGTTTTTTCCTAGAGTGTGGAATTCTCAATCATAGTATATTAAGAGGCAGAGTAATTTCCTTGAGCCAGAACAACAAATACTCTGTTCCTTTTTGCATGATGTTTTGGAAGTATCTCACACTCTGCTTTGCACCTAGTAGTGTCTCAATAGATGATTGTTGAGTAAATATCACATTCAGATACTGGAGTGGATGCTGGTGGTGGAGCTTGGTGTTCAGAATGCCTTAGCAAGTTGTTGCTGGGCTGTATGAGTCTATTTTTCTCCATGTTGATTCTAGAGTGAGTTTAAAGCCTCTTGTAAAGCCCCTGTACCAAATATCCACCTAGGAATAATGTTTTCTGAATCCATATGCAATGTAGACCTCTACCAATTGATGGTTACCATGATGAATGTTTCTATCATATATATGTTGTATATAAAATTTTAAAACATACCTTGCCACTGTCATTTATGTACTACCCTAGACAGATAAACTTTAAACTCTAGACTGAGCATTTCTCTAAATTTTCCATGTATTCTCTTAGGACTTATAAATCAGTGGGGAATCTTTTTTCCTCTGTAGTTCCACACCTAGCTTTATGTTCCTTTGGAAATCTCTCCACTCTGATGCTCTGCCTCCAGACTTTGAAGGGCCTCTGGAATGCACTTGGTAAAGCTCTGGAGTGCCTTGGAGAGATTACTCTTAGTGCTCCTGACTAATAGCCTGTAGTGGGCTTCTGGTTGAACTAGGAGCCAGCAGGACTGGAGTGCAACAGAGGGATTTCTTCCAACCCTCTTTTCCTATCCCCAGGCTTTGATATGCCACCCTATCCATCAGTGAAGCTCCTGGGTAAGTTTTGGAAAGTGAGTGTAGATTTGCTCTGTGACTGGAGTTCCCCAAGATTCTAGTCCGTTGTGTTAGCTCACATGTGGCTGTTAACAGTTTGTTTGAATTTGGCAGGTTTCTCCTTACTCCATCGATGTGGATTCCTCCTCTCACTGCTCTGCCAGAATTAAAACAACCAATGATCACTTTTCTCCTGAGAAGGGTTGTCACTTTTTGGAATTTAAGTCATTTTGATTTTTTACATCTCAGTTATTGGATGGATTTTAATGACTATTATTGGTAACTCTTCTCATCTTAAGGGTGGGAGGGAGACATAGTCTTCCACTACTCCCTACATCCTCTGAATTGTCCCTTTACATTTATTCCTTCCTCACCCTCATACACCTTCTATTCAGATGCTGGAGAACTAAAAACTACATTTTAAACTTATTTTCAGCCAAGGTTCTAGGTGTGATTTAGGTTTCACTAGTTAGACTTACTACCAGGAAATACAAGGGGGAAGAAGCAAATCTGAGGTTGTCTTTCTGTTGCTTCTCCTGTTTCTTGCTGTCAAGCATGGTCACAGAATCAGTGGGTGTTTCTGCGAGTGTGCTAACACAGGTCCCTGTTACTTGTCATTAGTTTTGTATCTGTGGAGAAGCAGGTCATGGGATACGAGGCATCTGTTTATTTGGTATGTGGCTGGCTCTGGAGTGAACAATTCCAGGGTAGTCTCCTAATCTCTGGATTGTATTTAAGACAATATTTTTGGAGCTACCAGTTGCAGAGGTGACATCCTGATTTCCCAGCATTCTGACTGTTGCAGAGGCAGCAAATGTCTTGATTGTCCAGTGTTAAGAGTATTGTTCTGAGAGTCGTTCTCAAAGGCACAGTCTAGAGCCTCCTCTTCTGCCCTCCCAATGATTTTGTAGGAACCTTGACAAATTCCTTTCTGCTTAAAATACCTAGAGTGGTCTTCCTTATCTTCAGCTGATTCCTGACCAAATCTTATTATCATATTTTTTCATTTGTAAAATGTTTTTTGCCATTTACAAAGCACTTTTACCTATATTTTCTCATCTAACCCTGCTGTTGGTGCTGTTTCATTGAATCTAACATACCATAGATTATAAAAGTCCTTTTTAATATGTACCACTGTGAAAGCAAAAAATTGTGCTACTTGACCATGACAAAGTGTTTTTTAATCACCTAGAAATTTTATTTTAGGCTTATTGTAAATGTACTTTGAGTCTTTCCCTGAGCCCCAGACGAGTTCACCGAGTATTCTCTCCATGACTTTTGACTTGAAGTGTCTGTAATAGGGGCATTATCATAACAGGTAATAGAACTAGGAAAAAATCAAGGAAATCTACCTGGCTCTGTGCTATGCTTGCCCCACATTAAATCCCTGAGTTTTCAGTCTAGAGGCTTCCAAACTTGGGTTCAGCAGAGAGAGGGGTTGGAACAAAGGGACAGTGTGAATACAGCCAGAGAGATGAGCTGAGGAGGTGGTGACAGGATCACGACCATGTCCTCAGCTTAGCAGTGGCTCAGCCCTATTATTTCTGGAATCCAGGGTGGCCCTAAGCAATAGGTTGGTCCAAAACACTAACGTGGATTATTGAAAGCAACCATACCTTGTAAGATGCATCTCAGTTTCAGTTACTAACATGGAAAAAATGTGCATCTTATAGTCAAAGACTGGTCTTTTTATTCCCATTATACAAATGGGGAAATCGAGGGTCAGGGATTTTAATGACTAGTAGTAGCTAGTAAGAGGTAAAACAGGAATTGGATCTTTTGAAGCTAAATTCCATGTTTTTTAGACCCTGGCATAATTGCCGTCATATATGCAAGCTATGGGTATGAAGTAGTAAACAAAATTTTTAAAGAGAAAAACCAATAAAATTTGCCATTTTTTCCTTAAATCACTTAGGCAAGAAATTCTCAACCTGCAGGGCTCAGCTCAAAACACTCAAATGGATGAGAATTTGGAAAAGCCATTTTCCTTGAGCCTTTTCATATCTTTCAAAGCCTACTTCATCCAGGGCTGTGTGCATGTGATGGTATCATCCCACAGCTAAAAACAAACTCTATTTCGGTGATGCCTTAAATTCACAGAAAATGAAGCAAAATCCCAGATAATGATACCCATTTTAGAGTCTGTGTCCTCCAGGGATCAAATAAAAGGCTCAACATTATGTTACCGAGGAGGATTGAATCAAGAATGAAGCAGATATAGTGATACCTTCTTAGAGTAATGATGAAGTACTGATTTGTCTAACTTGTCTCCCTTCACCAGCTATAGTACGTCAATTCTAATTACCTTTCCTTTCCTGAGCTATATAGAGATAAAGACTTGGGATATTAAAAGGCCTTGTGTGCTGGTTATTTAATTGCTACAGAATTGATTTCATGAAGGAAAGAAAAACAGATTAGAGTCTAAGATGTAAATGAGAAACATGACAGCCTGCAGTGTGTTGCTCAAGTCTATCAATAGAACTGTCAGCCCCCAGTTTCTGGTGGTCATTATGGAACCACATAATACGAGAAGAACACATTTGACAACTGTAAGAGCAAATGTAACTGCTCGTCCCTCCAAAATAACAAGAAATGGTATATTTTTGTCTTCTTATTTCTCATGCTATCTAGCACAGTATATCATTATCAATATAAATTTAGATTGCAATGGCTTCCCTGTTTGCTTATGAAATGTCCATGCTTTCCTTTTGCTCTTTTTTTGCCTTGTTTCTTCCTCACTTTAATATCACAGGTGGTGATGGCATGCTCTATTTTGGACACCAGAGAAATAGGTTTCATATTCTTGCTGTGTCTCATCACTACAAGCCAGAAAAAGCATAGAATGCATTTTTTTCTGACTTTTGTTTTGGAAAGATCTTGCTATTTCAGACAAACTAGAGGAAGAGATAATAAAACCACAGACAATAGAATTAATATTACTTTAAAATTCATTCCTTAACATTCGTTTGTCCAGCAAATACCTACAGTATTGTGGATTCAGTGATGAACAAGACAAAGGCCTTGTTCTTAGCGTTCTTTCCTTTCTAGATGGGAGACACACCAAAG
Source organism: Globicephala melas (assembly GCF_963455315.2). Lineage (NCBI taxonomy): Eukaryota > Metazoa > Chordata > Mammalia > Artiodactyla > Delphinidae > Globicephala > Globicephala melas. The sequence goes on along the minus strand of NC_083327.1, from coordinate 70,569,538 downwards.
GCAGAAACGCAATGATAGGTCATGATAAGTGTAATGAAGGTATATTTTATTAGCATATTTGAAGCCACATTTTTCTTCGTTGCCTTCATTTACCTTCATGAATGTAGGATGGTGTATTTGTCTGTTCAGGCTGCCATAATAAAATGCCACAGACTGGTGGCTTAAAGAACAGATTTATTTCTCACAGTTCTGAAGGCAGAGATGTCCAAGATCAAAGTGCTAGCAAGGGTGGTTTCATTCCTCTTTTGGCTTGTAGGCGGTCACCGTATTGCTGTGTGTTTACATGGCCTTTCTTCTGTGCCTGCACAGAAAGAGAGGGGGCTCTCTGGTATCTCTTCTTATAGGGACACTACTCCTGTCAGATCCAGTCCCCACACCTATGACCTCATTTTATCATACTTCCTTCCTTAGAGGCCCCGTCTCCAAATACAGCCACACTGGGGGTTAGTGCTTCAATGTGTAAATTTGAGGGGACTCAAACATTCCGTTCATAACAGGAAGAGTAAGGGGATATGGTTTGCGGATTGTCAAAGTGTGTGAGTTGATAGAACTGTTTTATAAGAAGGTCATTGATAGCCTTTCCGATAAGGTAACCTTTGTGCAGAGACCCAAATGAAGGGGGTGAACCAGGTGGATAACTTGGGAAAAGTGTTCTAGGCAATGGCATAACAAGTGCCAGTGTCCTGAGGCAGAAACAGACATGATGTGTCTGAGAAGCAGCAAGGAAAGCAGAAGGTCTGGGCTGAGCCAGAAGACTGGTGGGAAATGAAGGCTGAGAGATCTTGGGGTCTAGCCCTGTAGGGCAGTGGGTCTCAACTAGATCAATCCTCAGGCCCTATTTTATAGCAAATATTTTGATGACTACCTTTTTATTCTGAAATAATATTCATAGAAAATATAACCTAACTATACAAATATATTTAGGAAAGCCATATAGCAGGCATTATACAACACATGGACTACAGTCACTTAAAACATGCACCACGTAAAAGTAGACAAATCTTTGTAGTCTCTTAATGATACCTAAAGCACCTAATTTCCTCAATTACTTTGATGTAAACATTCCTACTGAACCTGTCAGTAGGCTTTAAAGTGTATATGTAAATAGCATAAAGGTAAATTTATGTTAGGATATAAACCAACCAAAGTTTCTGACAAAATAAGGTCTGAATTAATGGCATTTTCCTTAATTTCTTTGCAATGTGTTCAGATATATGCTAATCACCCCTTTATTGTGTTCTTTATTAACACGATATACCTCATAACTGTACATATTCCCAAAGTAAGGGAGAGACCTTGATCTTCCTTCTTTCTGGCTGATGTGAAGTTGCACATTTTTGGCATAAATGGGGGAAAGGCTGTCAAATTAAATGGAGCTTTGAATTGGAATTCTGAAGGGACATTGAGGAAAGGTAAATGAAGTATCACACATGTCCTAAAAGATCCTGAAAGGTTAGGGAAAGTGAGGTTGTGAGGAAAAGTTAAACAAGTGTGCAGAGCTTACTTGATCTGGAGAAGAGCAGGCTGGACAGAGCCTAGCGGCCTAAGGCTGAGGCAGTTTTGCAGAGGCTTCCCAGACAACCTGGTTTTAGGACGACATTCCAGGGCTAGGAAGGGAAATAACCACCTGCCACCCGTGAAGAACACAGAGAACATTTCTGGCCTATTCTTTCATAACCTCATTTCCTGGACTTAATGTACTTCTTAATACCCACGTGCCTGGGATATTTGGGGTATCATTAGGCATGAGGAGGGTGAAATGGTTTCTCAAGTGGCTTAATTCCTTTGATTTGTAAATATTTATTTGGAAGTTTATCCTAATACATATTTTCAAAAATTTCTAAATGATGACTGATAAACCACATTTCTTATAGTTGATTTTTAAATTCTCTCATCCTATACTAAACATTACCTGGGCAGTTAGAATAGGAAAAAAGTATCCCTATTCATGAGTTTGGAAATTCAACTTTAACAGACCAAATTTTTATCTCTTTCTCTTTACATATACGTATATTTCTCTATATATCATATCAAACCTAATTATATAATATAAATTACATAAATGTATATATTTATATAAAAAATAAATATAAATTGTAAAATATAGAAAATTATATTTGACATGGGCAACTAGATTAGATTGTGAATATGCTTTAAAAATTAAATATGGTTTAATTAGTGGTTTCTTTTCTGTCATTTTGGAGTTGGAGTAGTAGGCTTTATTCAATGAATGAAATATATAAGAAGACATATTAAATATTGAGTATTTCTATCCCTTCAAAAGTTAGATATTAACCCTATTATAGCCATAAAGATCAATGTAAACTTTGGTTAAAAAGTTACAATCTCATGGTTAATTGCCAGCTTTTGGTAATTCTATCAAGATGCATCACATGCTTTTCAGAGCTATGAAACAGTATCCTGTGTACATGGTGCCTTGGGTTACCAGATTACAGGCTACTGGAGACTGTCATTTCTTTTTCTTTTTTTTTTTTTTGCGGTACGCGGGCCTCTCACTGCTGTGGCGTCTCCCGTTGCGGAGCACAGGCTCCGGACGCGCAGGCTCAGCAGCCATGGCTCACGGACCCAGCCACTCTGCGGCACGTGGGATCCTCCCGGACCAGGGCACGAACCCGTGTCCCCTGCATCAGCAGGCAGACTCTCAACCACTGCGCCACCAGGGAAGCCCCGAGACTGTCATTTCTTGAAGAAAAAATGGGAGGAGTAGGCCTGGACTATGCTTTCCAAATTTGCCCTTCAAGATTAATAGGACTGAATTATTCCTACTTCCTTGAAAGGGAGGAGTGAAGTGGAGAAGAGAGCCTAGGAGAGTTGCATTAACGTAGCACCCTCTGTATGGAAGGAAACATGAAGAGCGGGCAGAAGCATCCCTTTTCTAATGAGGAGGAAATCTTTCTGCCTACAGTTTGTGAGTAGAATTTATGGTCTGCTGCAGAGTAATGAAATTAGGTGCTCATCCACCCTTGGTTGTATTCAAAGAGAGACACACTATAACAAATGGATTTCTATTAGCAGGGATGCAGTGCCTTCTCCTTGACTGAAAAATTAACTACTAAAGTCATCAGATTTTAGTTCACAAAGGTTGAATCCTGATGAAGCTAAAGGATACTCCAAGTACTGAGGATTTTGCCTTGAGGCCATCATTCTAGCTTGAACAGACTTTGAATGGATCAGCTGCACCAAATGCATTTGTTTTTCTTTTTTGGCTTCGTCATTAGATTGCATATTACTGCAGCAACAAATAAAATAAAAATCATTGCAGAAGAAGTTTATTACACTTCAGCATTTTGGTTATGAATGGCCTACTTTTTACTAAATATGAATTTAAATCACTGTAAAACAGAAAAAAGAAACATTAACTTCTGGTTATTTATGGTGATGGATTAAAGACCTTTAAAAAAATAAAGGAAAATGACCATATTAAGTTTGGGAGATAGATATACATTAAAAATTTATGTCTAATCCCAATTTTATTCCATTAATAATAGTGTTGATTGGGCTGATAAGTTCAAGTTTGAAGCATAATATTTTTTTCTTATCTCTGTTATTCCTCCTGGCTGTGTTCCATGGTTAAAGGTTTTGTTCTCCTAATCATATACAAATATCTCAGAAAGTGTCTCACTGATCATAAAGACATCAAAAAAAAAGAGGAAAAGGGAAGGTATCATTGTATAATAGAAAAGCATGAGACCTGGAGTTAGTTGAGAAGGGAAAAGAAATAGACAGGTGCCTCCAGCACCAAGGATCTTCCTATTATTACCTTATTTGAATGCACATGAGTCTTAGAGGCGGGATTTGCTACCATTGAAACTTGGAGATAGTCACTAAATTGTCCTGGGCCACAGGAGATTTTGAGATCCAAATATGGGTACATGTGATTCCAGTGTGAGTTCTGGATCCTCACGCCACAATGCTTCTCAGGGGCTGAGTTCTGTCTGTTAAGCTTTTTAGTATTTCTATAAAGCAGGGATAATTGCCAACATCAGATTATTACCGTCGAAATTAACATGGTACCATGTATGCGAATGTGCTCTGCAAACTCTAGAACGCCAAAAAATGGAGATGATGTATTGTGGATATATGATTGAAAATTAAATATGATTCTTGATGTGGGGAAAACACTTTAATGCACCCATGCTCTCAATGTGGTGTAATTCACTCCAATTATCTTCATAATTAACATGGACTACAATAATTAAGATACACATTACTTGAAAATTATTGCCAAAAGAGGTGTGTACATAGGAAACCAAGATTGCTAAAGGAAAACCTCTGCAGTAACTTTTTTTTTTTAACATCTTTATTGGAGTATAATTGCTTTACAGTGGTGCGTTAGTTTCTGCTTTATAACAAAGTGAATCAGTTATACATATACATATGTTCCCGTATCTCTTCCCTCTTGCGTCTCCCTCCTTCCCACCCTCCCTATCCCACCCCTCTAGGTGGTCACAAAGCACCGAGCTGATCTCCCTGTGCTATGCGGCTGCTTCCCACTAGCTATCTATTTTACATCTGGTAGTGTATATATGTCCATGCCACTCTCTCACTTTGTCACAGCTTACCCTTCCCCCTCGCAGTATCCTCAAGTCCATTCTCTAGTAGGTCTGTGTCTTTATTCCCGTCTTGCCCCTAGGTTCTTGATGACCTTTTTTAAAATTCTTTCTTAGATTCCATATATATGTGTTAGCATACGGTATTTGTTTTTCTCTTTCTGACTTACTTTACTCTGTATGACAGACTCTATTCTAGGTCCATCCACCTCACCACAAATAACTCAATTTCATTTCTTTTTTGTACATCTTTATTGGAGTATAATTGCTTTACAGTGGTGTGTTAGTTTCTGCTTTATAACAAAGTGAATCAGTTATACATATACATATGTTCCCATATCTCTTCCCTCTTGCGTCTCCCTCCTTCCCACCCTCCCTATCCCACCCCTCTAGGTGGTCACAAAGCACTGAGCTGATCTCCCTGTGCTATGCGGCTGCTTCCCACTAGCTATCTATTTTACGTTTGGTAGTGTATATATGTCCATGCCACTCTCTCACTTTGTCCCAGCTTACCCTTCCCCCTCCCCACATCCTCAAGTCCATTCTCTAGTAGGTCTGTGTCTTTATTCCCGTCTTACCCCTAGGTTCTTCATGACATTTTTTTTCTTAAATTCCATGTATATATGTGTTAGCATACAGTATTTGTCTTTCTCTTTCTGACTTACTTCACTCTGTATGACAGACTCTAGGTCCATCCACCTCATTACAAATAGCTTAATTTCTTTCCTTTTTATGGCTGAGTAATATTCCATTGTATAATGTGCCACATCTTCTTTATCCATTCATCTGTTGATGGACACTTAAGTTGCTTCCATGTCCTGGCTATTGTAAATAGAGCAGCAATGAACATTTTGGTACATGAATCTTTTTGAATTATGATTTTCTCAGGGTATATGCCCAGTAGTGGGATTGCTGGGTCATATGGTAGTTCTATTTTTAATTTTTTAAGGAACCTCCATACTGTTCTCCATAGTGGCTGTATCAATTTACATTCCCACCCACAGTGCAAGAGGGTTCCCTTTTCTCCACACCCTCTCCAGCATTTATTGTTTGTAGATTTTTTGATGATGGCCATTCTGAGCAGAGTGAGATGCTATCTCACTGTAGTTTTGATTTGCATTTCTCTAATGATTAATGATGTTGAGCATTCTTTCATGTATTTATTGGCGATCTGTATATCTCCTTTGGAGAAATGTCTATTTAGGTCTTCTGCCCATTTTTGGATTGGGTTGTTTATTCTTTTGATGTTGAGCTTCATGAGCTGCTTGTACATTTTGGAGATTAATCCTTTGTCAGTTGCTACATTTGCAAATATTTTCTCCCATTCTGAGGGTTGTCTTTTGGTCTTGTTTATGGTTTCCTTTGCTGTGCAAAAGCTTTTAAGTTTCATTAGGTCCCATTTGTTTATTTTTGTTTTTATTTCAATTTCTCTAGCAGGTGGGTCAAAAAGGATCTTTCTGTGATTTATGTCATAGAGTGTTCTGCCTATGTTTTCCTCTAAGAGTTTGGTACTGTCTGGCATTACATTTAGGTCTTTAATCCATTTTGAGTTTATTTTTGTATATAGTATTAGGGAGTGTTCTAATTTCATTCTTTTACACGTAGCTGTCCAGTTTTCTCAGCACCACTTATTGAGGAGGCTGTCTTTTCTCCACTGTATATTCTTGCCTCCTTTGTCAAAGATAAGGTGATCATATGTGCGTGGGTTTATCTCTGGGCTTTCTATCTTGTTCCACTGATCTGTATTTCTGTTTTTGTGCCAGTACCAAATTGTCTTGATTACTGTGGCTTTGTAGTATAGTCTGATGTCAGGGAGCCTGATTCCTACAGCTCCATTTTTCTTTCTCAAGATTGCTTCGGCTATTCGGGGTGTTTTGTGTTTCCATACAAATTGTGAAATTTTTTGTTCTAGCTCTGTGAAAAATGCCAGTGGTAGTTTGATAAGGATTGCATTGAATCTGTAGATTGCTTTGGGTAGTAGAGTCATTTTCACTATGTTGATTCTTCCAATCCAAGAACCCGGTGTGTCTCTCCTTCTATTTGTATCATCTTTAATTTCTTTCATCAGTGTCTTATAATTTTCTGCATACAGGTCTTTTGTCTCCTTAGGTAGGTTTATTCCTAGATATTTTATTCTTTTTGTTGCAGTGGTAAATGGGAGTGTTTTCTTAATTTCACTTTCAGATTTTTCATCATTAGTGTATAGGAATGCCAGAGATTTCTGTGCATGAATTTTGTATCCTGATACTTTACCAAATTCATTGATTAGCACTAGGAGTTTTCTGGTAGCATCTTTAGGATTCTCTATGTATAGTATCATGTCATCTGCAAACAGTGACAGTTTTACTTCTTCTTTTCCGATTTGGATTCCTTTTATTTTTCTTCTCTGATTGCTGTGGCTAAAACTTCCAAAACTATGTTGAATAATGGTAGTGAGAGTGGGCAACCTTGTCTTGTTCCTGATCTTAGTGGAAATGGTTTCAGTTTTTCACCATTGAGGACGATGTTGGCTATGGGTTTGTCATATATGGCTTTTATTATGTTGAGGAAAGTTCCCTCTATGTCTACTTTCTGGAGGATTTTTATCATAAATGAGTGTTGAATTTTGTCGAAAGCTTTCTCTGCATCTATTGAGATGATCATAAGGCTTTTCTCCTTCAGTTTGTTAATATGGTGTATCACATTGATTGATTTGTGTATACTGAAGAATCCTTGCTTTCCAGGGATAAACCCCACTTGATCATGGTGTATGATCCTTTTAATGTGCTGTGGTATTCTGTTTGCTAGTATTTTGTTGAGGATTTTTGCATCTATGTTCATCAGTGATATTGGTCTGTAGTTTTCTTTCGTTGTGACCTCTTTGTCTGGTTTTGGTATCAGGGTGATGGTGGCCTCATAGAATGAGTTTGGGAGTGATCCTCCCTCTGCTATAGTTTGGAAGAGTTTGAGAAGGATAAGTGTTAGCTCTTCTGTAAATGTTTGTTAGAATTCGCCTGTGAAGCCTTCTGGTCTTGGGCTTTTGTTTATTGAAAGATTTTTAATCACAGTTTCAATTTCAGTGCTTGTGATTGGTCTGTTCATATTTTCTATTTCTTCCTGGTTCAGTGTCGGAAGGTTCTCCATTTCTAAGAATGTGTCCCTTTCTTCCATGGTGTCCATTTTATTGGCATAGAGTTGCTTGTAGTAATCTCTCATGATCCTTTGTATTTCTGCAGTGTCAGTTGTTGCTTCTCCTTTTTCATTTCTAATTCTATTGATTTGAGTCTTCTCCCTTTTTTTCTTGATGAGCCTGGCTAATGGTTTATCAATTTTGTTTATCTTCTCAAAGAGCCAGCTTTTAGTCTTATTGATCTTTGCTATCATTTCCTTCATTTCTTTTTCATTTATTTCTGATCTGATCTTTATGATTTCTTTCCTTCTGCTAACTTTTGGGGGTTTTGTGTTCTTCTTTTCTCTAATTGCTTTAGGTGTAAAATTAGGTTGTTTATTTGAGATGTTTCTTGTTTCTTGAGGTAGGATTGCATTGCTATAAGCTTCACTCTTAGAACTGCTTTTGCTGCATCCCATAGGTTCTGGGTCGTCATGTTTTCATTGTCGTTTGTTTCCAGGTATTTTTTGATTTCCTCTTTGATTTCTTCAGTGATCTGTTGGTTATTAAGTAGTGTATTGTTTACCCTACATGTGTTTGTAGTTTTTACAGATTTTTTCCTGTAATTGATATCTAGTCTCATAGCGTTGTGGTCGGAAAAGATAATTGATACAATTTCACTTTTCTTAAATTTACCAAGGTTTGATTTGTGACCCAAGATATGATCTATCCTGGAGAATGTTCCATGAGCACTTGAGAAGAATGTGTATTCTGTTGTTTTTATATGGAATGTCCTATAAATATCAATTAAGTCCATCTTGTTTAATGTATCAGTTAAAGCTTGTGTTTCCTTATTTATTTTCATTTTGGATGATCTGTCCTTTGGTGAAAGTGGAGTGTTAAAGCCCCCTACTATGATTGTGTTACTGTCGATTTCCCCTTTTATGGCTGTTAGTATGTTCCTTATGTATTGAGGTGCTCCTATGTTGGGTGCATAAATATTTACAATTGTTATATCTTCTTCTTGGATCGATCCGTTGATCATTATGTAGTGTCCTTCTTTATCTCTTGTAATAGTCTTTATTTTAACGTCCATTTTGTCTGATATGAGAATTGCTACTCCAGCATTCTTTTGATTTCCATTTGCATGGAATATCTTTTTCCATCCCATCACTTTCAGTCTGTATGTGTCCCTAGGTCTGAAGTGGGTCTTTTGTAGACAGCGTATATACGGGTCTTGTTTTTGTATCCATTCAGCCAGTCTATGTCTTTTGGTTGGAGCATTTAATCCATTTGCATTTAAGGTAATTATCAATATGTATGTTCCTATTCCCATTTTCTTAATTGTTTTGGGCTTGTTATTGTAGGTCTTTTCCTTCTCTTGTGTTTCTTGCCTAGAGAAGATCCTTTAGCATTTGTTGTAAAGCTGGTTTGGTGTTGCTGAATTCTGTCATCTTTTGCTTGTTTGTAAAGGTTTTAATTTCTCCATCAAATCTGAATGAGATCCTTGATGGGTAGAGTAATCTTGGTTGTAGGTTTTCCTCCTTCATCACTTTAAATATGTCCTGCCACTCCCTTCTGGCTTGCAGAGTTTCTGCTGAAAGTCAACTGTTAACCTTATGGGGATTCCCTTTTGTGTTATTTGTTGTTTTTCACTTGCTGCTTTTAATATTTTTTCTTTGTATTTAATTTTTGATAGTTTGATTGATATGTGTCTTGGCATGTTTCTCCTTATATGGAACTCTCTGTGTTTCCTGGACTTGATTAACTATTTCCTTTCCCATATTAGGGAAGTTTTCAACTATAATCTCTTCAAATATTTTCTCAATCCCTTTCTTTTTCTCTTCTTCTTCTGGGACACCTAGAATTTGAATGTTGGTGCATTTAATGTTGTCCCAGAGTTCTCTGCGACTGTACTCAATTCTTTTCATTCTTTTTTCTGCTCATCTCTGCAGTAACTTTGATGCTACTAATTGACCACTGAAAACCATTATGTATATCAGGGTGGTTTTCACAGGTGGGACACAGGGCTGTAGCATAGGAAAATGTTAAAATGATTAAAATTTAGGAAGAAGAGAGAAAAGTTGATGGGTTATGTTACATAAAAGATTTTTTTTTCTAGGTACTGTGAGAGAAATTCTTGTGCTTACTACCTTTCTAAAAAGGGAGAGGGGAATCAGTAGGGAAATGCATACACATTGTTTTACCCTTCAAAAATGCATCCTTTCATTCGTACAGAGAATTAGATACCACCGATGATTTGTGGCTCACAAATCATTTGCAAATTGTTTGGCTACCCCTCACCTTGTTTCATCCTTGCCTACACATTTGTCAGCCTTCAGAACCACCTACAACAGCTTCCTCTCTAACAGCATGGTTACTAACAAATCCCCTCTAAGTGAAAATAAATGTGTGCAGTCGGGTGACACCCTTCCTTTCTCCTCCTTCCCCATGGCTGGGGCCCATTTGGCACCAAGCGTCACACTGTCCAGATGGTGGCCACTTCTCTGCTCCTGCTTTAGCATTTCTCTGCCAAGGCACCAAGTGCCCGTTTTCCGGTGAGTATCTGCCCACAGGAAGATAGCTGGCTGGGTATGTCACCTCCTTTGTAGTCTACAACTGGGGCTAAGGCCAGAGAAGAGAGAGGAGGCAGGCAGAGATAGAGTTGTATGGAAATAGGAAATTATTGGAAAAACAGGATGCACTTACCTGGGTGACTTTTGGTAAATTATTTGAACTGTCTGGACTTCAGTTTTCTCATCTCTGAAATGAAAGAGTTGAACTGAATGATTATCTATCAGCCTGCATCTCTAACATTCCACAGTCTTGTGACCATTTAGTGAATATGCTTCAGGAGGATGTCTTTGAGCAAGATCCATTCTCTATTACAGTGATGACTCTATTATGGCCAGCCAGCAATTTGGGGGAGGAATAAATAAGTTTCAGATATATGTGGGAGGTAGCCTTTTTTTTTTTATAGCAAAACTAGGTCTGCCTGATGAAACATTTCAGTTAGATCCTAATTTCAGGCCGTCATGTTCTTCAATACTAAGAACAGTTTTCTAGGCAAGTGCAGGTTTCTTGTCTATGTTTGTCTAATTAGTATTGTGTTATTGATGCAGGAAAGTATAATTTACTGAGTTTCTACTGTAAATAAGGCCTTGGGGACATTGTGGTGAATAATTTGGAGTCTAATATCCATGGAACAAGCTGTGCAGTGGCTCACACCAGCAGACCACAAGCAATCTTTCCACAAGAGTGCTGAATTATTATATATGACCTTCAAATATTTTTACTGAAGTGGAGGCCATTCTGAAAGGCTCTCAGAGGAATCTGACCTCATCATGTTTTCCTACTGTGGCCATTAGAGCAGCTGTGGGTACTGCTCAGGAGTCCTGGATGGATTCTGGAGCTGTCCAAGGTTCCTAAGTTCCAGAGAGGGAGCCTGCAGGATTGTCACAGGGCTCTGGGCTCTGGTTCAACTCCACACTCTGCTCTGTGGTTATAAATATTTCTTTGTAGATTCTGCTGTCTGCTATGTAAAAAAGTAGAAATCAAGAAGAATGCTTGGGGTAAAAAGATTTTGCTACTTTGATATTTAGCTTACTCTTACCCAAATTATGAATCGTTCCTCCATCAATATATTTTTAATAACTATTTTTGAACGTATAATAACACGGAATATTTTGTCACAATCTACCCGCCTCTCCTTCCCATTTAAAGTTTCAGCTGGGGTGGGGGGTGAGAGGCGGTATGAGTAGAACTTGACAGAAAAAAACCATAGTTTTCTTTTCTTTGAATATGCTGGGGTTCTGCACACAGTTACGTATTAATATGGGGGATGGTCTTTTGTTTCCTATATTTTTCATATGACATACATTTGTTTTCCTTGTGGCATACACTCTGTTGTGCACAAGAATAAATCAGGACATAAGAGTCACATAAAGCTTAGAGCTGGAGAATTTTAGATATCAGAAGTGTATTAGTCTACTGAGGTTGCTAAAATAAAATGCTCCAGACTGGATGGTTAAACAACAAATTTATTTTCTCACAGTTCTAGAGACTAGAAGTCCAAGATCAAGGTTTCAGCTGATCTGGTTTCTGGTGAAGATTCTCTTTCTGACTTTCAGATGGCTGCTTTCTTGCTATGTCCTCATGTGGCCTTTCCTCAGTGCATGCATGCAGGGAGAGAGAGAGAGAGCTCTCTGAGATCTTTTCTTTAAGGACACTAATCCCATTGCATCAGGGCCCCATCCTTCTGAGCTCATTTAACCTTAATTAAATGCTTGGGGGCCCCATCTCCAAATATAGCCAACTGGGAGGTATGGTACAATATATTTCTTTGAGCAGGGGACACAAGTATTCAGTCCATAACAAGAAGGTTATAGACTCCCATGGGACGTATAGTGTAGGATTTATGTGTTATAATTTAGTGGCTTAAGACTGTGTTCTTTGGAGACAGCCCTGTCTTAGTTTGATTTCTGGTTTTTCCATTCACTGTGGGACTTCGGACAAGTTCATTTGGAATTCATTTGCCAAGTGTATTTTGAGCATCTACTGGGTCCCATGGTAGCAGATGGACATAGAGTTGTTAATATGACAGAAGTAAACATTATTGTCCATGCTAGATTCCCTAGAAGAGTAGATGGAACATAGAAAATACTTCGTAAATGCTGGTTGGTTTCTAAAATTTCCTTTGAGGTCTGAGCATAGAAGATACAGGCTTTGTTTTGTTTCTAATCCTCTGGAATTCCCAAGAAGGGAGTCAGTCTCCCAGTGAGACTCTTCTCCAGCAACTTGTGTGCGGTTTCTACAGGCGAAGTGGATATCCCTAAGGTTTCTAGGTATGTGCATGTATATGTGTGTGTGAGGAGGCATGTGTGTACGTGGGGAAAAAGAGGACTGGCCCAAGATGACATGGGTGATACAGCTGGATGTAGACAGCAAACCCCCACCATGCACTGACTGGTGGGACTTAACCATTACAGATTGTGCCATAGGAGAAGTGGCACGCTGATAGCCTCTTGAAGTCACCCACTGTCTCTGAAATTCTTCTAGATAAGAGGTGAGCTGCAGGGAGCTCCAGGCAGAATGTCAATTAGAGGACATTCTGCCTGGATTTACCCAGTTTCTTTGTGGAGCCTCTTCAGTTCTGGGGTTATCAAGAGTCAGGATGTCAGTGTAGAAACCAATCCAACAGGTGATGTAGATTTCTCTTCCCCACTCAACAAGCACATGTGCACACACTTGTGTTGGTTTGTTAGAGCATGAACACACATACACACATACTTTTAAAACTTATGATGGTATTTTGGAGGTATAAGAACATTGAGAGGATAAATATTAAAATCCATTTTGTTTTATTCTAAGGGAGAAAAGTGATTCAATCTTGTCCTCCTACTGTTTAGAATTACAGATAACATCTTTTAATTCTTTATTGATTTTTAAATTAATTTGTTTTCAGAATGATCTAAAGCCATCTTAAAAGCCATTCTCTAGAATCTTTCATAATACACCAAGTACAACCTCTGCTGTAGAATTTTTGTCAATCACTTGAAGTTTTCTCAACTTCCAAATTACTTCCGGTGGCACTGGACTGTTGCAGAAAGAGCAGTGGGCTAAGAGTCAGGAGTTTGGGTCATTTGTCAGCCCCATGCCAATAGTACCTCGGGAAAGTCAGCAGCTGTTTCTCCTAGAAGGATCTAGTCTTTCAGTTTAATTAATCTCTCTGGAACTTAATATTCTTATTTGTGAAATGGAGGTGTTGGAGTAGATGACTTCAAATGCTCTTTCCACTTGATCCTTAAAAATGGTCAGGCTAAAATGCCAAAGACATTATGCTCAATGCTTTATATGCCTTATGTCACTTAATCTTCATGGTGACCCCATCACTCACATTTACAAACATAACCCTAGAGTAATTTTAAAATTTGCCTTGATAGCTCACAACGAGTAAGTGGTGGCCATTCCCAGCCTAAGTTCTTAGCTGTTATCTGGTTCAATAAACCAAAATCATTTTTGTATGTCCAGACTTAGCCTTGACTCTGTGATAGGACACAATAACACATAAAATAGAGTCTTCCCTATTCCTATGAATTCAAGTCAAATTTAGGAAACAAACATACAAGAAAATAAACAAAAATACTTGAAAAGTTGGTTTCTTAACTGTATGTTGCTATCTGAACAATTGTATGATAAAGTGAGAAGGAAGTTTAGGCTTGAAATCTGTAAAATGGGAATGGGATTGGGAGGGGGATCTTCAGACATGGGTAGGATTTGAGTAAACAAAGGAGAGCTAGGGACGTGCCATAGGATGTGAATATGTCAAGAATGAAGGCAAGATGATATGGGCAGTGGTGATACTTCGTGTGAGTTGTGAGGTCTGTGTTAGGAAATTAACTTGGAAAAATACAGAGCTGGTCTAGGTATAAGAGGCCTTTTACACCTTGGGTGGGAAGTTAGGAATTGCCAGCACGTTTTAAAGTAAGAATGGAATATGAGCAAATATATTTTCATGTGTTTGGTCTGGTAGTAAAATGTAGGAGGGCAGATAGAAAGCTGTGGTGGCTTTGTGGATTTGGACTAGAGAACAGATAGCAGGAAAGAAAAGAAGTTCATTTGGAATGACTTCTGAAGAACAAAAATAGATTTGGGGACAGTTTAGTTATAGGGGATGCAAGAAAAGGAAATATCAAAGATGATTAATATTTTTTTGCTGAATTTCTAAAAAATGTTAACATTGCCATACTGCTCTGTTTAAGAAATAAGAAGGAATTTGTAGGTGATGGAAAACAAGGAGGGGAGACCTATAGAACTTTTTAGGAGCTGGGACCCACTTAGTGGAAAGGGACATTTGAAGAAGAGAGATGTCTAATACTCAGTTTTGAGGTATGTGTGTGTGTGTGTGTGTGTGTGTGTGTGTGTTCTCATGATATAAACTCCCTCTGTTCTAAAAACTTCTGTGAAGTCTGCTTTACATAAAAGGATATCTCAACACTTCTTTTTGTTTGTTTCCTTCTTGCTTTTTGGTGGAGATAAAGGGGCTGAATTACTCACATGGAAGGTATTGTGTAGAACTTGGCAGTTTGTGGAGACTGTGAGATGAACCATACACTGAGCTAATCTAGCAGAAGTAAGAGTTTGGAGGCAGATGAGTTTGGAGGTAGCATGAGAACCTACCCTCCTCATCCCAAACACACATTCCCCACCTTACCTTCTTCTTAAGGCTTGCATTAAACTTTCAATAGGACGTGGAGTGGGAATTAGTCCAATTTTATCTAGATCTGAACGGAAAAAGATGACTACAGCTGATGAATGTGTTACCTATGAAACTGTAATCAAGCAAATTAGAAAAGTCACATCTATTAAAAGCAATCTGAATGAAGTAGGACAGTTCTAATCCTATGAGATCCATTCGAAGCATGATTATTAATATATTGGTTTATTTAAATTATCTTTTATCTCCCTTTATAAAAGTCCTTTGGAACCTTCAAAAGTGAGGAGGCTAGGATAGAGACAAATTCTTTCAAAGCACCTTCTGCCAGGTTTTCAGAAAACTATGTATTTGACAGTCGACATTTATTTTGAGTACCAGTTACTTAATTGAGGCATTATACTTGGTCCTGTGGGAAGATGTAAAGAATCCTTGTGGTCTCCTCCCTTGAGACACAAGAGTTTACTTCAGGACACATGTGGGTCTTTTTCTATTGACAGAAAGGGTGGTAGCGTGGAATTTCAGCTTTTGAAAGGAAGTTAGGGTACTACTCTTTTTCAAATCTGCAAAATTCTTTTTGTATATCAAGAGGAGATGTTCCAGCAGCACCATTTAGCCTCTGTTTTTAAGTTAAATCTGGGAAAAGATTGAGGGAATTCTAGAAATATGAGTCAGTAATCTTTATAGTGATTAAAATTTGAGAGAGAGAGAGAGAGAGAGAGAGAGTGTGTGTGTATGTGTGTGTGTGTGTGTGTGTGTGTGTGTGTGTGTGGTGAGAACAAAGGAGAGGAAGGAGGGGGCACGGAAGATTAGTATCAAAAAATTAAGAGAGAAATTGGGAATTTTTTTCATATAGTGGAGCACTTATAGGTCTTAAAACTTTTTCAACTGATTCAGAAAGCTGGGAAGATTACTAAATCAGGTTTATATTTGCAAACTATTGAGTTTAATTCCTATGCTTATTTGTAAATATATTCTCTGTGTCCATTTGTCCAAATGATACATTCAGTACAAGGAAGCTGTATGATTTCATTCACAGAATAAACGTATCATAGTCTGTCACAATCTTAAGATTCTCTAGTCTGACCATCATCCCCAT